>NW_022988043.1:21400744-21658244 GCF_902827165.1 Trematomus bernacchii
TTACAGAATGTATGGATCATTAACTAGATGAGTTTTATTCTCAATTATTAGGACTTTTCTTCTTTAATCAATGATCAATCATCAATTTCACCTGGTAACAAATATTTTGCAATCTGAAACCTTTTTATTCTTTGTCTTCTTTGTGTTTCTGTGCATGACTCATGGATGAAATGACAGAACAATAAAACCACAGAGAGACTGTAAAGAATCAAAACTGGGTTTCAGCTTTATTTCCTATGGAACAATGTCTTTTTGGTTTTTGACCTCATTTTGTCATTCATTTAGAAAAGGGGGGGGGGGCAGAGAAATCATGCAAACAAGATCGAGTCAAAAATTGATTTATAAGAGTCTTTCCATTTGGAATGAAGATTTTCCTTGGTCAGTAATATTCCAGAATACATGATTATCGTCATCAGGAGGTCAGAGCAAGATTCATTTTGTGTTCAGCCGATCCCAGAGCGGTTTTCATTTCCTTCAAGGGAAAGGAATGCTGCATGACTTTTAAGGTCTTTTCACTATGTTCTACAGAGTGGTAAAGGAATGAGTCCTAAACCCGGAACTACCTAGCATTTTAGCCCTCCCGGTTCCCTAGTTTCAAAGTAACTTTTATGAATGCATTATTATTTAAAAGCCTGAAATGAGAATTTCATGGTTTGTTCTACGACATTAAATACGTCAGTAAATATGATGCTCGTGAAGGTACAAAGCTTCCATTAGTGATAAAAACAGCGGTTGCTAATGTACCGGACTGTAAAATACGACTTGTTCAGAATTAACATGTGAGTAACACATTCAGAGTATGTGTAACATGTAATGTATATATGCAGAATATACAGAAAATGCAGTTCTTGTAGTTTAGTGTGTAAAGAAAAAGGAATATTACACATGACTTTAAGTTGATTTATCTTAATTTAGATTTGACTGTTTCAGTCGAATCAATTCGGGGGCATGGCCTTGGGAACAGAGGGAGATGGCATGTTTAGGGAAGGGTGTTTGTTAGATCTGCTTGGATAACTACATCGCTGCACCACTCTGTGAATGATGCCACATCAGATTTGGATGTTGGACTTTTTCACATTAAGAGGAAGATGACCGAATGTTAACAGACTTAATTCCAACTTGGTCCTTAAAGTCTACACAACTTCTACTTCATAAGATTGCCTACATTTCCCAGAATGACTTTGAACATTTCTGAAGAACCTGATCTATTATAAGCTTACCTCCAGGACACTTAGACATTTTCTTAAAGGGCCCATGTCATGGCCATTTCCACTGATCATAATTCCATTGTTGAGGTCTACTAGAATAGATTTATATTGTGCAATTTTCCAAACTCACATTGGTTTCTCATACAGCATCTCTGTAAACTACGTGTATTCACTGAATTTCACTATTTGCCTTTAGCGGCTCGTTGTAGCTCCAATAGCTCCAGCCCCCACCCTCCCTGTGAGCCCAGTGTGCTCTGATTGGTCGGGACGTTGTGAATTGCGCTGAGCTCCGTGGAGGTGTTGTTTCCTTGTTTAGCGATACACAGCCAAACACAGCCAAACTCATCCTGAGCACACACAAAGTCACAGCCGAAGTAAAAACAGTAAGTGTGGCTTGATATTGAGTAAGAAAAAGGTTGATAAACGCTGTGAGAATGGGTCTGCAGAGAGAATTTTGCCGCGATCCCAACTGTCTGTTATCAGCCTGCAGCCAGGGAGGAGAAATCAGCAGAGCTGCCTGCACTGTGTGTGTGTGTGAGGAAGTCCGTGGATTGGTCAATTTGGACCAATCAGCAGGGGCTTAACGTAACGGCTCCGCGGACGTAACGTAACGGCTCCACGGATTGGTCCATTTCGTTCCGGGTACAGGGTTACGTCACCCCGTCCCGGAAGAATCAAATGGACAATGACGTATCTCCAACGAGGCGTTTTGGGGAGGTATTTTCTGTGTTAGAGTTTTACTCGCTACAGGGTGTACTTTGAGGGTTGTGACTCTGCAGACCGTTTACATGCATAAAAACCTTCATAACACACAAGGCGACGGGTAATAACCGGAAAAGCATGACATGGGACCTTTAAAGATTTCTGTTTGTTTTGAACACATGTCCTTTTATCAAACCCAACTGTAGCTTGCACATGAGCTTAACATGTCACCATGTTGTATGACCACTCCTTTTTGTGTCTTAATGGGAAACACATGCACTTTTAGACTCTCTTCTTGTTCTTGTCCTCTGGATCCTGACACATGAACACAACGTGAATTTGCTCAGAGCTCTGGTTCACATTCACATTTGTGTTTAACTCAAATGTATTTCACCTCAGTACCATTGATCCTACAGATCATATAACAGGCGCATAGTTGGTCTTTTTCCATATATACAGCATTAGTTCAATCTGAATTCTGAATAAAGAGAGGTTTTACTTTCAGGAACACAAACACGCCTGTAAGAGTTTAGAGAGCAGCATGTTCAGTTACAGCAGGATTTGTTTTCACATCACTGAGTTGTTAAATGGAAATACATTTAACTATATTAATATGTTTTATTAGTTACATATACACGTTTTGGGAATAAACTCTCAATATGTTAAAATGGGAAACTGATGACACTGCCACACATGTGAGGGAAATGATGCCCTGTTAAAGCCCTGATGCAGTGTGTCCCTCTCTGCATCGACTTGTCGACTCAGATGAGGCACTAATACAGGGGTGAAGGTATGAGTCCTTAAAACCAGAAATGAGTTAGCATTTTTGCATTTCCAGTTCCCCCCTCTGAAAGTCAATGGGATTTAGGCTAGATAGCTTAAGAGATGTTAACATTTTGTTGTACAACATTAAATACGCCAGTCAATACCCCACTTGTGAATTTCTGGGGGAAGAAATGGCAGTTACTAACAAGTGGCTACATGGGACTACAAAACGTCATCAGGCTGAACATTAGCCACCTTTAGCTTAGCATTGGTGATGCGCGACCGTGTTGTAGTTTGTCTTTAGACTAATGTTAGCTTTTTACTTCTGGTGATGACATTTACGCTTCAACTATTAGAAAAGTGCTTTGAATATGTGGAGATCATCCGACTGAACAAAACGTGTAAGTATCATAAACGTTTGTTTGGAGGGAACAAAGGGAGAGGGAACTGTTTAGGGGAGGATGTGTTGGACCCAATGTAGAGGACCCATTTCATATTTAGACCCTCTCTTAACCAGGCTTAGCACCTCAGCTGCTTTTAAGTCAACCTCTGGCATCAGATATTTCTCAGTTTTCATAAGTTGCGTTCATTTGTATGAATGACTTTGAACAGCTGATCAATGGAGACTTTGTTTTCATGATGATTAAATAAACTATTCTTTGTCACTGAATAAAGCTGCTTATGAACTCTTACAAGCATTTGTCAGATTAAAGAAAAAATAATTCTGCAGTGAAACACCCCTTTGTGTTTTGGTTTGGATTGCAGATTAACATCCACCAAGCTCTTTGGGAAAAGAAGTCATACATTATCATTATTAAAGCTTTTTTAACTCTCAGGCACAAAAACCTATTTGGTATTCAGTAATAACTGTGCTTTACCCTCACTCATTTGGATACAAAGTGTATTGTAATGACAATATTTACACATCTGAGAGTGCTTGTGAAAGGATTCAAACTTGCATTGCACGGCAAATATACTCTATGAGACCAACATGTATCGTAAGAGAAACCAAAAAACATATGCCCTTTTAGTTTGTTATGATGTTTGTGCCTCAGATGATTAGATGTCATCTGTATACTTTAATCTGAATTGAAAGAAATAGAAAAGTTGACCGTGAAAAAAAACATTTTTGAACACATGCTGTGTCAACTTCATATTTAACACATTTTCTTATAAACTGCAGGATTATTTCTATAAGAAATCACATCCATAATCTCTTCAGTTTTTCCTTCCTTTCGTCACCATCTTTACATCTGCCAACATTAAATAAAGCAATTCAAAAACAATAGTGCCCAAAGCATGATAAGCATGAGAAAAAAGATAAATATAATTTATGTTGGTTTTGTCCATTATTTTCTTTTCTTTTTTTTTTTTTACAATACATACTCCTTGTCATTTTATTTGGTTGATTTTCAATGTAAAAGTGGAGCGTGGTCCTCAGAGGTTTGTGTAGTTGCTCCATGTGCATTTGCTTTGGTCGCGCCCTCCTTTGGCATCGCTGTGGCAAAAAAAAGAAACTGAGAAGTAAAGCTACAGACAGACGGTCAGTCTGCTTTTTTTTGGTATTTCATTGTTCTTGTCCCGGTTTCAAGAAAGAATTCTTTGGAGGGAAACCTGACAGGATTCCCCAAAAGTCTCCAATAAATATCCGATTCCAAAAGTTCGTAAGTCCAACCGCTTCATGCGAAAGTTCATTTTCTCTGCTGGAGAAAAAAAAAGGTTTTCTTTGGTATGGTTGAATCTGGATTCTCTTCAGTAGGATGAATGTGGCTTTAAAGTCTCTCCTGTCCAGAAGTCAGTCAGTCAGTAAGTCAACATGTAGCCGGCTAAATCTGAAACCGCTCTTAAAGAATGATGTCTTTCCATTATCTCCGTCCACACAGAAGCAGTTCAATCTCATTTGTATTTATTAATTGTGAATGACTTACAATCAAAAAATACTATTGTAATTGTCTCAGGAATTATGTAGGAATAAATACCTACATACTTAATAACAAATTCAGTAACCTGTCATGGTATGTAATCATATTTAATATTTAGTCTAATCATGGAACGGATTTAATGAACCGTCACAATTACTTCTACAGACATTTGTTGAAGCTTTTATATTCTGGTCACTGTTACAGATTGGATACACTTCCATTTTATCATGTACTCAAAGTACTTTTGCAGAGAACTATTACGGTGGCCGGCAGGTGCAAACGCGTTACAACGGCCCAAAACATTTCCAATTAGGAGAAAAGGCTGTAGTTTCAAAAATGATGCAAATATAAAAACACAAATGTGCCAAAACTCATGCAAATGAAGAAACATCTTCACCAACTTCCGGAAACATGCGCAGCTTTTACTAAAAGCACTGCATGTTTACGCCGCAAATACAAAACTCTGCTAGAAGCTCAAAACACAACAGAAACAGGGACACTAAAAAGTGCCGCACACCGCTGGGACCGGAGCCATGCTGTCATTCGGAGATTATAAAGTTAGCCATTGTCACGCGTTTGCACCTGTCTGCCACCGTAAGTCATAAATAAAATATTAAAACTATGTCATTAGCTACATTTACATAAAATGGTTAAAGTAAAACTACTCATTGTTCATCAAAATGTTCCGTCAGTGTTTTACTATTATATAAGATGTTTCTGAATTAATATTATTGCTGCATTAATGCGTATGTTGCATTTACTGCTACAGATGTTTAACGTTCTGCTCATTTTAACTTTTGATATACTGTTGGGTGCTTTGATCTTCAGCAATGGATCATATTTTCTAAGATCATCAGATATCGATGTCCTGTGAGAATGTTGGTGTAAAGCTGCATTCACATGATACGTAGTGAAGCGCCTGAAGTTGTATACAATGTACGTGTTTTGGAGTCTCTTTCAAAACTATTTCATTAGGGTTAGGGTTAGGGTCAGTCAGTCGGATCAGTCATCCTGGTGAAGATAATGTTTGTGTACTTACTTTTTGTTTAGTATCTTCTACCTATAGTTCAATATTTAACCTTTGTCCAGCTTTCTCATTCTTGTTTAAGCTGTATGTCTATTCCTGTGTTAGCATATCCAAACACTACATTCAAAAGCTTTATTTGTTTATAGGTACTTTCCAATAAAACTGATTCCTGGAACAGAGGTCACTTATATCAATTCCTAGTTAAACATACAGTTTGAATTTTCGGGTTTATCCTCTATGGAATGGATACATTTAAAAATCTTTGTTTTTGGGTGATAAATATGCCGGCTTGTTGTGGACGGAGAGGAAACACAGAGTGAGGAAAGATGCGTTTTCAGAGGTAGCCGCTGGAGCGTGTCGGTCCGGGAACAGTCGGAGGGTTAGTCCACCTCGATGGACTCGCTGCTCTCATTCACAGGTTTGCACTCGTTGGGGAGTCGCTGGTGGCGGCTGAGCTGAGTGGCCTGTGTGAAGCTGCGGTCGCAACGCTCGCACCTAACACACACACACAGACACAAACACACATACAAAAAGAAGCAGAAACAACATATGTGATTAGTTTAAGGATGTGTATGTCAGAAAAACACAACACTGTTGAAGACAGGAAGACCTGAACAGTTTATCAATATGAAATCGAAATGCTGAAATGATGCATTGTCTAAATAACAGGAGGCGCAATATTTGTTAAACAGTATGTGTCAAAAATACCATTGTTGATTGGTTAGCTGTTAAAGGGATCATTGCCTCCAATGTCGTGAATTATATTGCAATATTAGTCAGTATGATCGCAAAGTTGTTTTTCCAAATTGTTAAGCCCTCCTTCATACAGCAGCACAAACACCCACATACACAACCTTGAGATTGGCATGCACGTACACACACACACACACACACACACACACACACAAGCACACACACAAGCACACACACACACACAAGCACACACACACCCTCCTGTTAACTCTAATATCCAGTGACAGTATAAAGTGTGTGTGAGGCCCAGCGGAGCAGCAAGCTGTAATTGTTGCCCTGATCTTCACAACCTGACCGACAAATTACACACACACACACACACACACACACACACACACACACACACACACACATCCACACACACACACACACACACACACACACACACACACACATCCAGGCCAGATAAAACAGCGTCACTGTCACTTCCAATAGAAAGAGAGAAGAGAGGGAGCTTTTAGTCGGAGCAGGAGGGGTGAAGGGGCAGTTACATGTATATGAATGTGTTAGTGTGTGTTTGGAGTGGGGGGGAGGGGGGCCTTCAAAGAGAAGGCTGTGTTGAGGTATTGGATTTAGCAGCCCTGAAACAAGACTAACATGCTGTTAGATAGATAGGAAGGGGAGGGGGGGGGGAAATGTGTTTTGAAGCTCAGTGTTGACTGAAGAATGGGGGTTTAGAAGATCTTTAAATGTAGGTTTTCCTTTCAGAACCACATAAACACATTATGAACCAATAGTCAGTGTATTAGATATACCTATAGTATATTATTTATAGGGTTAAATAACATGGTCAACTTTCTGTGTTATTATAAAAAAGCAAACATGGCAAAGGCTGTGGCACTTCTTCTATTGGCGCAAGATTAGGCGCGTTCACACCGCAGTACTTTTCCCACTTCAGTTCCGAAATGTCGCGTTCACACCAAAAAGAGCCGGAACTAAAATGAGTTCATCAGAACCTTTTTTACCCCCTTTTCAGTCCCTGCTAGAGAGCAGGTACTTTCGTGAGAGAAAAAGGTTCCTATGTCTGATTGGCTGGGCGGAATGCAAACCACGCCCCGTAAAACTCCCAAAAAGTTTTGTGAAGCCGTCATTTTATTATCCTCGCATTAGCATTATTAGCATTAGCATTAGCCCAGCGCACAAACGCAGAGAGAATAACTTATGGCAACACAAAAGAAAACATGGGAGCGGTGGAGATGAGGAGGTGTCGGCGTTCTAGCGATTTACTCGGAAGGCTTCAGTAGAAGCTGCTGGGAGTCCCAGCAGCTTCTACTGAAGCCAGTCCCCAACTCCGGGGACTTCCGGCCGGGGACTTCGGGTGGCAGTATACGCCGTGAAGTTGTTTGCGGCCTGCCAGTAAACCCAAAGCAGAAGAAGACGAAGTGACGTCAGCGGCTTCATTTGCCTAATCCTCCCCCAGGGACTTATTCCGGTGTGAACGCGATCTGAATTTAGTTCACGAGAACTAAAGAGTTCTCATGAACCTTTGTGGGAAAAGTACTGCGGTGTAAAAGCGCCTTATGTTTCAACTAAAATGTGCTTTTAGATCCAATAGTTTGCCTGTATATTCGGAATATATTTAAGCAATAGCTCACGACAGGCCGTGGTATATGCTCATTATATCACAGCTAAGGGGCGTGGTTCGGCCCGACGCGAAGCGGAGGGTCGACAACCCCCTTAGCTGTGATATAATGAGCATATATCACGGCCTGAAGTGAGCTATTGCTTTTATAAAACGGTTACCAAGTGTGGCAATATGAAAGAAAAATACACACTCTAATTTAAATAGTTTTTATTAGTAAATAATGATGTTCAAAATAAAATAGTCCCTCTGTTGCCTTCTGCACGAAACATAGTGCGAGGTGGTTGCTATGCAACAACACTAACAACAGCTAGCGAACATATTAGACAGAGAGCGTTGATCCATTATTTAGCTATTTATTTACATTAATTTGTATGTTGCCGTTTATTGTGCACCCACTGAAAAACTGTTCAGCATCAGTAGCATGGCTTACGTGGTCACTTGTATCGGCTGAGGTTGTTCTAGGCTGTTGCTTGGCGTGGCGAGAATATTGCTCCACTTTCTCCGGTCCCCGAGATTCGGCTTCCAGTAGCTCTGGAGAGAGCTTTCGCACCTGTGGCCACTAACGGTCATAATTTCTCTGCTTTGTTTCAAGACCCGCATCAGAAAGCTTTTGAATGGTGGTACTTTTCCAGTTGGTCTACCTGCTCTTCACGTAGCTCTACATGTCGTCGTTTAGGTGCTTTTTGTTCTGGAGATAGGCACTCCTCAATCCACTCCTCCATAGTAAGACCCCCCCCCCGGAGGTCGAAGTTAATCTTAAATGTTTTTGCGGACCTTTTTGATTACAGATTTGAAAACATTGTTGCTTGCTTTAAAAGTAGCACAATTCATTATGTCAAACCTTGGAAAGTATCTAGATATCCCTGTCCTAATGCCAAAGGAACTGCACACTGAATATGTTTTTGCCGTTTGATGTCTATGTCTGGACCGTTGCGTAAAAAGGAGGGTTTCTGCCCCGTTACTTCTCCGCTGCTTTCTTGTTCCAGTTTGAAAAGCAAACTGCAGGCAGTTTGCTTTTCAGCCCAACTGTACTGTTTATCTCAGACGCGGAGGGATACTGAGTTGTTGTGAAAAGTAATTTACAATTCTACCCGTGGTATACGCTCAGTATACCACGGCTAAGAACCAATCAGATTGCTTGATTTTACTTGTCCGTTTTATAATGGAATATATCTGCCACAGAAAGAGGCATTTTAATTGGTGCACGAATAAAAACGTGCAGGTTTAGTGACACAGCTATATGTTGCTTTTGGTCAATGGTGCACATTTTCATATCAAACTCACACTCAAACCAAACTCTTTGCCCCAATAAGAAAACCCACTAATAATAGGTTTATATTAGATTTCAATGAATTTCACAACGGACAGTTTTCAATATCACATAATTTCTACTCTAAAACCTAAAAAACCTTATACATTTTTTACATCAAAAGACAGTAAACTGTTTAATGTCCTTCCTAGCATCACTTTTAAACCCTAACTTTAACAGTAAAACATAAGCATTGAAGTCCAATGGTCAGCCAGGCAGCCGTATTTTGGTGAAAGTAGATGTTCAACTTCATCTCTTTTAACAATATTTTCAAGTCAAATGGAATGGAGGCATTAACACAATGTATACACGGTTTAAAATGTGTTTACTTCAGAAACTTCCAAGATCTTCCGACTACATTGTAGTAAGTGTTATATGTTTAAATGTGTGTGTGAGGCATTTTAAAGACTTGTTCACAGCAGTAATCATGCCGGAAAGACTTCCGTAAATGGATCTTTCTTTCGTCATTTAGTGTATGTTCTTACAGCGCAGACAAACTAACCAGACTGCCAACTGAACAGCTCTGCCGTTAGACGTTCCTACTGTTAGTTATTCTGTAAATTCACAAAACCACAACAGCTACAGACATCAAAGCTCCTCTGAAGCTCCTCTGTCACAGAGACTTATCCAGCAGGACAGACACGGACACGGTCCTCCTGCAGAACAAAGAGTGGAGCGGGAACGAGGTCGGGTGCAGCCTGCTGCTATCGACCAGCCGGCGTCTGTTACCGACTCCTTCGGGTAGCTCAGTGCGGTAAAATAACGTTGAGCAGTTTCGTCCTGGCAAAGTGACAGCAGCAGCTTTAATCACTTTCCCCTCAACGATCAGTGACGCTTCAGCTCACGTCTTATCTTCATCCCTTAAAACGGGACAGAATGGGGAGTCAACAAGTACAGATGGTGTTCAGTCACATGTTGATAGGACTGGTGGGACCAGAAGGAGGCAAGTACTGTACAACAAGTCTCTGTTTGCAGCGCTACTTACATTTCACTGTAATGCACGGAAATCTGACGCTTGTAGGACTTTTTGTGATAACCTGACATCAGGTTTTTTAGATCAACCAATTAGTTGTAATTTAGTGGGAATGCTGAGACAGCATTCCAACTATATGTTATGCTACGGACAAAATTCTTCTTATTATTCCATCCAATTATTTTGGCCCTCTTCTCCTCCCACATTCAACATCGCAGAAACTCCGTTCAAACATCAAAACGTTCAGCTCGGTCGGGAATCGCAGGCTATTACTTTTATCATTCATAACTTTCATAATTCCTGAGATACATCCCATAATACATCACATTTTTAACATGGAAGTCAATGGAGACATTCTTCAGACTTCAACAAATCTTGATGCGACTTCAACTGCTAACTGTTCATTCATACTTTCACTCAGAAACCTCATTCCAACTTTAAAATGTTACACATCTTTCTGACATTATTCGTGCAACACAACATTTAAATCTGATTCTTACTTTTAGAGATATTAAACATTGTTCAGACCTTGTTAAAGAGGTTTTCTTCCGATTTTAACATTAACTAGAGTGCGTGATGTCACAGCTAGAGTGTGGGAATTCTTGAAATGTGCCTTCATATTTTTTTTTAAAATTGCCATAATTCCCAAACCCTACATTCCTGAGACATCATTTTTCATGACAAACGTAGGAAACATCTCGTAGCTTGAAAAATGACAAATAATTAAACAAAATGCCTCTTGAGGGCATGAAGTGACAAAACGTTCAACATGTCTCCATTAAAGCCCATTGTAATTTCAGGCAGATATTTCCTCACAGCAGCAGCCGCACACCTTTAGTTAAACTGCAATCAACAGCCCTCAACAGCTCTACGTCAATTATGGGGTTTCTTCAAATGCCGTTGCCATGGCAACACAATGCTCGCCATGAAACACGGTTTTCTCATAACTTCAGTGAAAATGCTCCAAACGGCCCAAAACTTCACAGGTTTGGTAACGATGCAGCCATCAACGCATCTAACCGTATTATGGGGTGTCATCAAATGCCGTTGCCATGGCGACATACCACTCGCCATGAAGCACGATGTCGCTGTAAGTCCAATGGACACGGTCCGATCGTCCTCCAAACTTCGCTTGTATATCACCGGTACAGCCCTCAACAGCTCTACGTCAATTATGAGGTTTCTTCAAATGCCGTTGCCATGGCAACACAATGCTCGCCATGAAACACGGTTTTCTCATAACTTCAGTGAAAATGCTCCAAACGGCCCAAAACTTCACAGGTTTGGTAACGATGCAGCCATCAACGCATTTAACCGTATTATGGGGTGTCATCAAATGCCGTTGCCATGGCGACAGACCACTCGCCATGAAACACGATGTCGCTGTAAGTCCAATGGACACGGTCCGATCGCCCCCCAAACTTTGCTTGTATATCACCGGTCCAGCCCTCAACAGCTCTACGTCAATTATGGGGTTTCTTCAAATGCCGTTGCCATGGCAACACAATGCTCGCCATGAAACACGGTTTTCTCATAACTTCAGTAAAAATGCTCCAAACAGCCCAAAACTTCACAGTTTTGGTAAGATGTAGCCATCAACGCATCTAAGCGTATTATGGGGTGTCATCAAATGCCGTTGGCATGGCGACAGATCATTCACCATCAAGTTAGTTCAAAAGTTTGCAGTTCAAATATTCTGCTGCTTTTCCAAGCCTTTTTACTTTCTTTTCTTCACTCATCACACATTCAAGCCCCCAGTGTTCATGTATCATTTCAATCTAAATTCTTCACTTTCTTCTAACACATTACATTTCAGCATAGCAGTTTAGCGTCAGATTTTTAGCATAAAGCATTCCCACTAGCAATTTCTTCAGGAATTGCATTCTCTAGTTACATTATGTAATTCGAAAGTGTCATTGGTTTATTCCGCTCATAAGTCGTTTCTCATTTCTCAAATGTTCGCCCCCTCGACTACTCGATCCTCCAGCAGTGACGGTCGTTGATTTCAGTGTGCCATCTTCAAATCAAATCAAATCAAATCGAGTTTTATTTATATAGCACATTTTTAAACGATTTTTGGTCGAGCCAAAGTGCTGTACATATAATAAAAATACCCTACCCTACTATCTTGAAGGATATCCAAATTCTCCGAATGCACATTGAGGATTGAGGAGCTATGAGGAGCTATGAGGAGCTATGAGGAGTCTATGAGGCTATGAGGAGCTATGAGGAGCTATGAGGAGCTATGAGGAGGCTATGAGGAGCTATGAGGAGCTATGAGGAGCTATGAGGAGCTATGAGGAGCTATGATGAGCTATGAGGAGGCTATGAGGAGGCTATGAGGAGCTATGAGGAGCTATGAGGAGGCTATGAGGAGGCTATGAGGAGCTATGAGGAGCTATGAGGAGCTATGAGGAGCTATGAGGAGCTATGAGGAGGCTATGAGGAGCTATGAGGAGCTATGAGGAGGCTATGAGGAGGCTATGAGGAGCTATGAGGAGCTATGAGGAGGCTATGAGGAGCTATGAGGAGCTATGAGCGAGGAACCACTGATCTATTTTCCATGGATGCATCTTTAGCCCAAGTTACTGTCACATACATTTGAATAAAAACGAAATATATAATTGTTCATAAACACTGCCTTGCTCATCTGATAGAGATAATAAAATACAGCTGTTTAAAATGTGTTGGTCAGCTGATGGTGCTGTGCCTCCTTACATATTCAATTGATGTTGATTTAAAATGACCACTCCAAGGAAAAGATTTCTCAATTTCTCTTTAAATGCCTCTTTCCTCGACTCCTCTATCCTCGATGTTCCTCCTCGACTCCTCTACACGCATCTCCCATGGCCAAGACAGGAGTTGAGGGATCAAGGGGAGGCAAACTGGGACTGAGTAATATCACTTTTCTTTGTGTGTTAGTTGTAAGGGTCAAGTTGCAGACGAAACAGGTGGGTTTTCAGTCTGTGACAGAAGATGTGTAGACTTTCAGCAGTCCTGATATCAACAGGGAACTTCCATCATCCTGGAACCATAAGAGCAAACAGGGGTGTTTTCTTGAGGGGTCCCTGGGTCACAGTTAGTATCTCACTGTGAGTCACAATATCTAACAATACCTCACTGACTTACAGACTTAAAATGAAGCTGACCAGAGCACAATAGTCCAACATTTGCTCTCAACTGATCTCTGACCTAGCCACAACAAAAGAAGAGCCATGACAAGACAAAGGGATCCAGGAGCCTCATCACTTTGCTTTCTACAGTCCTCTGGTGGATTCATAAAGTTACAACTGTATAGAAAACCCTGGAACAATAGAACAGCAGAGAAAACAGCAGTTTGACAGGCTCCATAGTCCAGCGAGTATCGGTGCTGAAAAGCTGCCGACCACACAGAATCTCTGCTCCGTCTCCTCAGCGGGGAAAATAAAGTTGAGCGTTTTCCTCCAGACAAAGTGACAGTGGCAGCTTTAATCTATTCGTGGCACCATCCGAAAGGAGATAACTCCCCGAGGCCATCGATCCGCTAAAGATTCCTGACGCCCGTCCATGATTGTCTTTGTCCCGCTCTGCCTCCACCGAGACTCTGAAGTGCTGATGAAAAGGTTCGGGGGTTTCCTCCGATTGCTTATTAAGAACGCTGATTTGCTTTAACCGGATTTCTCGTCGCCGATTGTCGTTTCACTTTTTACACCGTGATCTCTTGTTCCTCTTTCCCTCTCTCATTTTATTACCCATTCTTCTCGGCCTTTGGCTCTCCACGTCAATGACAACTTTGGATTTCTCTGATTGCTTATTAAGGACGTTCATTTCCTTCGGCTTTCCCCTGATACCTGTCCTTTAGATTTCCTGAATCCCTTATTCTGCTTTCTTCCCCTTCTTTAATACCCCTTACTCTTTCCCCTCTGTCGCCCTCCTGCCCTTTCCCTTAATGCTGACCTCTGTGTCCACTGGGGGAATCTGTATTGTCCTCTATCGCTGACGAGATGACAGCGTGACAACAGAAGCTTCCAGAAGGCCCTAATTGCAGCGAGGCGTGCCTTCTCATTATATCAGTCTTCAGTTGCAAGCGAAAGAAAATGCAAGTGAGCTGTCAGAGATTCATTACCAGCTGCTGACGCTGTGATGGAGATGCTTCTCTTTTCACACTGATGCTCTCACAATTGATACATTCATTTATTAGGAACAACAGTTATTTATATTATCTGCCTGTTAAACATGGTATGGTGAATATGTGTTTGAGGAAGTTATGTTGAGTTGAATTGGTAAATTATTTCTGTTGGCGTGTGCTTTGCCCAGCCACCGGGTTAGGGTTAGGGTTTAGGGTTAAACCTCCCTGATCCTCCCCACAACTGCATGTTGGGAGTTTATTTAAGTGATAAGATTAAGGATAGACGTTTATATGAGACCAGTTCAGACAGAGAGCGAAACATCTCTTCAACCTCAAATTAAGAGTGTGCAAACAACGAGCGCGTATTAAGAGAGCAAACAAGGGCAAACTAAGAGCACAAACTCAGAGTATTAAGAGTGCAAATTAAGATCGCGAAATAAGAGCAAATATTGATGTGCAAATTAAGAGTTCAAATCAAAAGTGCAAATTAAAAGCACAAATTATGAGTGCTAAATAAAGTAATTACGGTGAATTCACTGAAACTGTCCAGGATACACATTTGACAAGGTCCGCTTTTCATAAAAAGGACTAAGTACAAAATACACATCAACAATGGAAACAAGATGAAATAACTTATAATAACAGAACAATATAAAACTCTGTCCCCAATGAACAAAGAGATCCCACAACATTATGAGGGAAATTATTAAATGTTTGGGTTGCTATCAATTCTACTGCATCAATTGGCAAAGGTAAAGTCCCAAAACTTGATGTAGCGATATTTCAAAAGACTCAATGTACTATTCCTAACCCAAATGTATCAGGTCTAAAACGTACTTTATGGCATAGACATGACTCTAAGAAAAAGTGACCTGCCAAGGATGCCAGTAGGATATATCTAGGGTGTCAGAGGCAGCAATGAGGGTGCATTAGTCGGCTAACAGAATGTCAGTTAGAGTTAGATGGCTCTCATATGTAAGTGAAACTGGTCAGTCCAGTCGCAGTGTGCAGCAGGGACAGGGAGCAGAGGGTCAGGTTGGTGGATGGGTGGGGGGTACTCACTGTTACTTACTTGAACGGCTTCTCCCCGGTGTGCGTGCGGATGTGGTTGTTGAGCGTTGTGGCGCCAGCGAACGCACGACCGCAGTATCCACATTTGAAGGGTCGGTCGCTTGAGTGTGTCACCACGTGGTTCCTCAAATCTGATGGCTGAGAGAAGGACTGGGAGCAGTGGCCACACTGGTACGGTCTGAGGAGAGAAAGGTGTATGCGTACGTTTAGAACCCTTTACCCATGGGGTCTTAATTCTTCCTAAAAGGGTTGGGAGGTATAATAAAGAGGACCTATTATGATTTTCAAGGCTTTCTCTTTCCTGTAGTGTGTTCTATAGGTTTGTATGCCTGTTAATGGTCTGCAAAGGCTAACATCCCAAAGTTCCCTCCAGATGGAGTTGAATAGGTTGACAAGAGACAAAACACAAATATGAATCTGAAAATGAGCATATTATGTCCTCTTTCTATCCGTCTGTACAACAATGAGCAATTACTAATATTCCCATAGAGTCAGCTGGAGATGTGTTCAAATGGCAGAGAGACAGTGGCATTGCAAATCACCTTTATTCAAATTCAACCAAAACCATCTTGGTTACTCTTTCCAATGTTCCATCAATCCCCAAAGTCACCAAGTTTGATGTGAAATGCCGGCTGAGCAATGACTGGCAGATGATTTATTGTCATCGCAGATATGATTTACTGCTTTTGCACATTCAGACATTGATTGATAAATTACAGGACCCTCAAATATGAAGTATGCAAAGGGATACAAGTTGCACCTTCACAACAGACATGTACACACAAACATAGTTAATTACCCCAAAAACAAAAAACACATCTGGGACACTAACACACATTAAGGGAGAGCAATAGACAGAGAGGGATGAGGCAAGAAAGGTCTGTAAACACAGATAACACACACACACACACACACACACACACACACACACACACACACACACACACACACACACACACACACACACACACACACACACACACACACACACACACACACACACACACACACACACACACACACACACAGGTCAGGGAAAGTCAGACACTGCCCTGTAACCATGGCAGCATGACCCTCATCAACGATGCAGGCCGAGATCACAACTGAACCATTTATCACTGTGTGAGAGTGTGTGTGTGTGTGTGTGTGTGTGTGTGTGTGTGTGTGTGTGTGTGTTGTTAGAGAGAGTGAAAAAGAGACAGTAACAGAACAAGAAAAGAAGATATAGATACATATAAAGAGATTATGTGTGTGTGTGTGTGTGTGTGTGTGTGTGTGTTTCTCAAATGGGAGCTCACAGTGGGAGTGAATCAGACTGAAACAAAGGACCAAACAGTAGCAGTGTGTCTGCTAATAGAGTGTCCAGCTTCCATACAGCAGCTGATCTAATCTCACACTGTTTCTATTGAGCTGAACACACACAGCCTGCTGTGAACAGTATCTCCTTATTTCGTTTTAACGTAAGGGACACTACTTCAGTTTGATCTCCGCTCATATCTCTACACCCCCCTCGCTGTTTTCCATACGATAGTTACAGCTTCATTCCCTTTTTACAAATGTACCAAATAATTATCTGCGCTTCAAACAAATATTAAAAGCGTAAGCAATAATGTATGATATTTGAGGGAGTTATTTTCACAGCAATATTAAATGCATTTAAGACCTGTTTAACTTCCTCACAAAACCAGTATGCAAACGGTAATAAAGGATTGTTTGTTGAATTACATGGGATTAACATTGGGGTTTTTTCTTTTTTTTTAGTTGTCCCACATTTGTATGGAGAATCTTGGCCTTAACATTGGTATTGGATACTCAATATCTGGTATGACATCCCAGCCTAATAGTACAAATAACTACTGACTGCATGGCTTGACTGGATTGACTTTAGGTTCAATATAATCTGATGACTAAAACCATTTTCATTGATAGCTGAGTTTTCTAAGACAAGACTAAAATATCCAAACTTTGAGTCAACTAAAACTTGACTAAAGTAAAACAGTAAAAGGTTAAATAAATATAATCCAACAAAATGACAAGAACATCTGACAAAGGACTCAAACTAACAATATATAAAACAAGAGCTGACAACATTAATTATAAACACCAAAATGGTTTGCCCGCTCGTCTCTTTGTTTTCAAGTAACCCACCCTTAAGATGCCATTGAAAACCAGCAAGATGTTAAAACCAGCTTCATTCACTTTAGGCTTTGCCACAATACCCAACGACTTAGCCATAGGCCACAGACAGCGATGCAATGAATGTGTTCAATAAGCAGCAGATGCAGCGCTGCAAGGTCACAAACAAACCTCATAACATGTGCTTTTTACTTGTGAAAGTTCACACTCATGGCATTTATTGAGTGAAATAGAAAACGCAGTAATTGTAAAAACTAGTGAAAAGTGATAATAAAAAAAAATGATGTGAGTCCTTCTTAGATTAAATGTTGTTAACTACAGTACATGTACAATCATCGTCAACACTTCAATTTCCCTTGCCATTATATACGAAAAAATACAAACTATAACATTTAAAACACTGTTAATAGCCACCAAATGGTTATAACTGCGTTAATGAGCTTTAATCCTTATTCCTCAGTTCAACAAATGTTTCAAAAGTTAAACTGCTGCTGAGGGAATATCATATTTGTGATGTTTTATTCACTTTGATTCCTTGATTCATTTAAATGTCTGTGGAAACGTACCTACAAATAGTGTAAGCTTAAGGTCTTATTTTAACAATGTGATCGCATGAGTCCTTTTGATATTATTGCAGATCTACTGTAAGCTAGCTAGCTAACGTAGCTAACCTAGTAATTTCATTTATACTGACAAAACACTTACAATTATGAAACAGACTAACTTGGCCAACAGTGACAATTGGCCAACTTTATGATCCCTGAACGTCAACAACGTGTATCACTTTTTAGAGTCCTTGTTTCCATTGTGTTTTGAGCTTTTTGCAGCATTTCGTTCTGCTTCTATATTTACATAATTGTTTTAAATGTGCAGCGTGGGTTGGCCACCGTACATCCCTAATGGATTTTAACATAACATTTCTACTGCTGCACTAATATCCATATTACACATGGTGGAGGGCATATTATGTACTGTTCGTGTATATCCTTCTGAGGCAATAACACACACATACAAGTCCTCACTGTACCTTGTTTATCACTGCGTATTACTGGGTTAGTTGTTGAACTGTCTCTGCGGCGGTGCGACTGGGACAAATTCCCTTGTGCTGCTCGCAGTCGGAATATAAAGCGATTCTTATTCTGAAACCAATAAGGAAAAACTCTGACATCAGTACCTAACAAATAGGTAAACACCCCAGAACGAGAAATAAACAAATAGACCAACAACTCCAACGCTCCAATAAATCACAAACACCTACTGTACCCTGAGAGGATGTTGACACACACAAACACACACAGAGGTTTGTAATAAGAGTAAAATAGTGTTATATAAAATCGAAAAATTCTCACTTGCAGTTTTCCACATAAAAGGCGTCTCGCCGTGGGGGTGGGTTCATTTATCAGCCGGCTGGTCTATAAGTTCACGCCTCAGTGGGCCGCACCACTATTTATTAGGTGGGTTTTCTATGAAGAGCTGCATTGATTGTGAATAGTTTAAGTTGATGAATGTGTGGATATTATTTATTAAGGCAGCAGGCCGGGAGATTAATGCCCGGTTATTGTTTATTACAGTGAAGAGAGAGAGAGAGAGGAGGAGGAGGAGGAGGGGAAGCACACACGCACACGCACACACACACGCACACACACACACACACACACACACACACACACACACACACACACACACACACACACACACACACACACACACACACACACACACACACACACACACACACACACACACACACACACACACACACACACACACACACACACACACCACGCAGCCAAAGGGTTTTGCACAGACAAGCACATGCAAATGTTTTCTTGTGCACAAATGAATTAAAAAAGCTATCTTTTGCACACAATCACATGTATGCATGAATTACCGTACACAGGGTTAGGGTATTTGTAGCTGAGAAAGAACCTCATGCAGCTCAGTTTGACTGAGCAAAACCTGAACACTGAAATAAACGTATGACTGGTTAGAGTGTGGGAAGAAGTTCTAAGATCGTAAACCTCGCCTGCTCCTCTAGGCATGTCTATACAGTATTGAGTTTATGTAAGACACCTTGGATAAATGTTTCAGCTAAATGTTATTTAAAATGGAAAAAGTGCTAAAGCAAACCAGTGGCGTCGCCTGGCCTGGGCATCCGGGGCTTTAGCCCCGAATGTTTTTTCTGTAGCCCCGGACAATTCTCCCTCAATAATATAATACATTAACCGTGCTTTACGTGAACCTCATCATGACACAAGAGAGGACGGCAACACTGTAATTTCCCGTGTTCAGTGAATGCAACAGAGGCATGACACCAGACCAATCAGAGAGTTGCATGGAAATAAACGTGTGCTTGTGTCATTCAAGCTCGGCTCTGTGTGTGTGTGGCAATAGCGCATTTAGTGTGATAGAGAGAGAGAGAGGGACCGCTGCCAGCAGGGACCTGTTGTTAGCATCTGGTTAGCTAGCTGCACTAACGGACATAAGGAGCTGTTTGTTCCACAACAAGCTGGAGGAGAGTCCTCTCCTCTCAGACTGAGAGACTCAGGTGAGCTAAAGGACTCTCTGAGTGTTTAGATACTTAACTTTAGTCTAAGTTATCTCAGTGGGTCTCAAACTGTTTGGTCACAAATTATTCAAAAGATTATTTCCGCGGCACACCTTCATATGATCATTATAGTTATAAAAAAAAAAACAGTTATGAAATACTATATGGCAGTAAAACAAGAATAGAGTTTAAAAGGGGAGTGATTAGTAAAATATCCATAAAGAAAAAGTACATCTGTTTACAGTTCTGTTTCATATGGGTGCTGAGAGAGGTATCCATAGATCTCTTCATTTTGCTCTCAAAGTGCACCAGATTGATGCTTTTAACTTCAATATTTAAAAAAAAATCTTCCCGGGGGAGCATCCCCCCGGACCCCCCTAGAGGAGGTGAGGTCTGCCCCCCACTCATAAAAAATACCACTTTACCCCTGCCTATATGCCGTGAGCTGATTATCGAGCCTTTATTGTAACAGTCGCGGGTGTACTGTGTGTGTGCGTGTGGGGAGTGTTGCAGTAAAAAATGCCACTAGTGCCGCCGCCACTGTGGGCTAAGCCCCGAATGTTTTCAGGCCCAGGCGACGCCCCTGAAGCAAACGATTACCATTTAAGCTTGAGAATGAACACACAGAAGCAACGCTTTCTTCAGGAGAACAGCTGAAAACTGAAAACACATCTGTCAATTCTGTTTGGGTTTATGCTGAAGGTGAAGTCTGCGATTCTGATTGTTGATCCTTGAACTCAACACTCAAACAACCCCCCCCCCCCCCCTCCCCCCCTCCCATTTCTCAAGAAGTACATTGTGGATTAGAATCACAAAGTTCACCTTTAACCATTTTTCAGGGGAGTTCTGAAAACAGTCAAAGTGCAACACTTGCACTTCTATTGACGATAGCGATCCAACATGTTGTACGTGATAGGCTAAGGGGCGGGACATCAACAGAGTCGGCCAGCTAACCAATCAAAGCAGACTGGGCTCTGGTTTCAGACAGAGGGTGAAAAGAGGCGCTGCAGCACAGGCAGTAAGAGAAAAATAAAGAGCTTGTTGAACATCAAAGCATGGAGACATGTCCCAGTAGAGACACTAAATATAAATATGAACCTATGAACAACATGTCCTCTTTAGGTCTCATCTCCATTACATACATTCAAACGACTGACCAGCATCTCTCTCAATACTCGTTAGCATTTCCAGTTATTCAGTCCGACAGTGTTACAGTATGTTGACAGCAAAGAGAAGCATTTTCAGAGTAAACGCTGCGTCAGGCTAACAACAACACAAAATAGACGCTTCGATTTGGTCCACTGGCAAACTAATAATACTCGGTCTGGAAGGGCGTTGAGAGTAGAACAGGCTGCCATGTTGTTCCCACTTACCCTCGCCTCCATGTGTGTGTGGTTAGATCTATAAAAAAGTCATTTTCAACCCGTCCGTGAAATGTGGTTTGGGACAATAAACTTTGTGTCGCCTTTCAACACAGCATGTGGTAAGAACAACAGTCGTGTCAACTTGTCTCTGTGTCCACACCTTTAACATATGAGCTGATGAAAGAGACAAAATGTGTGTGTGAGAGGAAAACTCACAGGTCCAATAACACTATATGGGAATGACGTTTTAGCCTTTGCAGAAACCTATATAACACACTACAGGAAAGAGAAGCCCCCACAAAAGCATAATAGGGTCTCTTTAATAAACTCCAAATTATGTTTAATGGGAATTCAAATCTTAGATCTCATTATCACTTAAATACAGAAGTTAATAAATACTTCTAGATTAGAACAGGAACATTGTCTATTCCAGTGGTAAAGAGTACTTAGACCTGTTACTTCAGTCAAGGTAACAACACTATAGTTTAGAAATGACCTTTTTTTATTTTGTGTGCTTTGAATTATATTTTGACTTGTTCTCAGTGGATTAGTGTGTGTGTGTGTGTGTGTGTGCGCACGCGTGTGTGTGCGCACGCGTGTGTGTGTGTGTGTGTGCGCACGCGTGTGTGTGTGTGTGTGTGTGTGTGTGTGCGCGTGTGTGTGTGTGTGCACACGCGTGTGTGTGTGTGTGTGTGTGTGTGTGTGTGTGTGTGCGCACGCGTGTGTGTGTGTGTGTGTGTGCGTGTGTGTGTGTGTGTGTGTGTGTGTGCGTGTGTGTGTGTGTGTGTGTGTGTGTGTGTGTCTGTTTGCAGCATGCAGTGATGCAGAGTGAAGTGTGTTGATTGACCCGCATGGAGTGGGTCTAATCCATACGGAGTTATATCTGCGCTGCAAGGACGACCCGTCTGTCCGCCTGTGTATGAAGACATCATTCCCCCCCGAGACCAGCAGCTATAAATCACTGCTCCCGCCTCGTCAATACACAATCAATGGCTCTCTAAACACACACACTAACACACACATATACTGTTCATGTGCGCGGACATCCAAACACAAATAAAATCACTGGTGGACCCCCATACAAACACGCTAAACTCTCTTTCCTTCATCTACTCTTCTCTCTTTTCCGCCAAACATCCATCTCTCTTTTGTTTCACTCTCCTTCTCTCTCTTTGACTGTATTGACCAACCTATTAAAGCAGAAAGCTCACATAATGTCCTCTCATCAACCAGTTGTTCTCATCAAATGAGCCTCGAATAAGAACCATGCCATGTCATCAAAGAGCCTTTTCTTTTTTTAGGGGGGAGGTGGGGTGGTGAAGATTGAGGGGGAATTGTTGTCATCAAGGGAGCTTGTAAACGTTTTAATACATTAATGTAGTCAATATTAAAATATAGGACTTTTGCTATATTCTTTGTTTTAAAGAGGACTTTCTGGTTTATTTCAGGAATAAAGAGCTTTGTGAACATTAAAGCATGTTCACATGTCACAGCATACAAATATGAACCCGGAAATGTGCATGTCCTCTTTAAGTCTGATGCAAGACAAAAACACTTTTCATTATAATGCAAACATGGCAGATAAAAATAGATTTTGAAGGAGTTTTACCAGCCCGTCCATCACAATGATGGATCGTTATTAGTTGCTCCTGCGGCTACACACTGGAAAAAAAAGAATAAAGTCATTTTGCAACACATCTGTGTTAGTGTTAGATGCAAATATGCCCTCATTGTTGGGTGATTAATTTACCAAATGTCAACAGTCTTGTTTCAGCCTGAAATGCAAACATTTAAATTAGGTTTTTATGATTTTTCTCCAGCTCAAATAGCAACAACAATGATGTTAAAACGTAAAGCATTTTAAAATCAACAAATCATTTATATGTTGAGACATAACTACATGAGCAACTAGTCCATCATATACTTACATTATGTCATAGTAAAATATGATAAGCAAGGCTGTGCTACAGCACAGTTCTGGAGAAGGTACTATTCTATTTCACTCAATGTGGACGCATTATTGACACTGTTAATTACAAGTTATCGGAGAAACACTCGACTAAAACAATTTTAGTCTGGGACTGTCAAAAGATCAGATTTCCAGTACTTACATATTGAATACAGATTGACAAAGCGAGAATGGATAGAAAAAGGTGATTATTTACGAATGATTATTCACATAAGATTGCCAGATCGTTATCAATATTTATATTTTTAAATATCAGAGTTGTTACCAATATCTGTATATTTCATGTAATGTAATTGAACCAGACTCTACTTTGTTTTTCCCTTGCAATAGCCCTAAACAAGTTGAACACATTGTACTCTACTCACTGCATTTACATTTTAAATAAAAAACTGCCACAACTTTTCCCAATGTTTTTACATTGTGTACATGCTGCTAGAAAAATAAGGTTTTGCCCAATTTGGGAAAAATACGGTTGATCTAATCCAAGGTAAACTAATCAAATGTTGCATTAACCCTAGTCTTTATATACAGTATATTTAGATTAGATCAATACCATTTTCTACTTTCTACTATAATTTCTATATTTGCTGTCACTTGAAAGACACTATTACATGATCTATAATTTCGTATGTAGGAGTGTGTATTATAATTCAAACACAACGCAACTAAATAGGAGATAATGATAGTTGATCAAAGGCTAATTGGACTCAACAGAAGACGTTCAATACAAACTCATTGACAGCTAATGTCCGTAGGGACACAATGATGAAGGTCAAACTTAGACGTGACATCCACTTTGCATGCTTCAACAAACAATGGATAATTAGTGATCATTTAATATGATGTAACTGATTAATGTTGAATCAAATATTCATTTGCAAGTTAGAAAGCAGTCTGACGTCCCAAAGGTCAAATGGAAAATAGCAAACCCAATACAATTGTCTTATAACTGAGGATATTCTGAGGGAACCTTTAAGTACTCAAACAGGTGGAGCTTGTAATATTTTATTATTTTACCAAATGTATATATCTTACCACCAATTGCGTTTTCTTCTAAAGGGGACCCATTGCTTTTTGGGGTTTTCCCTTTCTGTAGTTTGTTATATACTTTTTTGTGCATTTTAATGGACTGCAAAGGCTAAAATCCCAAAGCTCCCTCTCCCACACACTCCCCCCCTGCCTGAAACGTCTCCGTTGGACTCTTATATTTACTTCCGTAACATAGTGACATTACTATGTGACACTTGCGGTTCTATAGGCCAGCGCTCCAACACAGTGTAATTATAGCCCCCCTCTAACGCTTCTATGTCTCGTAACTGCAAAAGAGAACATGAACCTTTGCTGAAAGCAATTCTCCTTCAATTCGCTAAACAAACACCAATGGCTCAGTTAGTACATTTAAAAACAAACCATGTTAACCATGTTGTTATATTGCTTATTACTAATGCAATTCAAGTTGAATTTAGCACTGTTATATCATAGACATAGTTAGCTGATTTAGGTTACTTTTTATTGGTCAGAAGGTGTGATAATAACTAATGCTGAATGCTTCAAATGAAAACGTTTTACAACATACAACATACCTGACCATCAAAATTGGAAATTGTCCCAAATCAAGCCTAAATACTTCTTAATATTCTGCATATGGTCAAATCCTCCCATTTGACTTCAAACTAGTCCCTGTGGATAGGAGCACAAGCTACAGCAAACATAAGCAATATAAAGACAATTAAAGTTAGTTTGGTAAAGTATATATTATCCTTATAAAAACAATGTATTGACATATGAATGCTGGCCATATCAAAAGCTTCAGTTTTATATTTTGGAAAAGTTCTTGCCCTGTCAATTATCACAGCTATGGGTTCTTTAAGTTTTGCAGTAATGGAGTTCAACATTTAACATGCTCCATTACTCATGTGGGATTATTGGAGTCTTTAGTAATGGAGAATGTTTAACTGTATCACTGGAAAAACAGAGGAACCGTGTGCTGGGCCAAATAATTGACATGGCATTGCTAGATGGTTCAAACAAAAGACTACATTAACATTTAATTCCTCTACAAAGTCAACTCTGTGATGACACTTTCAACCAGCTGTAAACTATCTTTCCTTTGATATACAAGCGTGATTAAATCCATATACACATGCTTGAGTAATAAACAACATCAGCCACCAGAATTATTTCTGAATTGTGAACACTGGAGATCAAAGTGTACCCTGTTTTCAGTAAAAGCACCAAAAGCTGTTTTAAACAACATTGCAGTAAACACATCAATCATAAAAGCAGTGCTTATTAATTTCTTTCACAGCAGTAGTTTATACTGCATTGTTTTTGTAATATATCAAACCTGTAAGTGGAAATGCAGTCCGTTTATGTTCAGATGTTTTTACCGATTCATCACTCATCAAAACTTTCACAGTGTCCCAAATCCGACAACGGTTTAAAACAGAATCGAAAGCAGCCATTGACATAAACAAACTGCACCTTTTATGATGGATAATGTTGCAATGACACACGAGGGGAAAATGTCATAAAAGTCTAGAAAAAGAACTTGTCAGCGGAAAAAACTAACCCGGAAGAGATGGAGCTGAAAAGAGGCTTTTCAAGGCTGATGTAAAGAGCCATCAGTCTTCAGGTCCAAATGTTCCCATCAAGTAAACATCAATAACTAAGTATGAAGGGAGAGGGAGGGAGGGGCAGTGTTATACAATTAAAAAAAAAAAAAAAGCCAAGCTACTTTATTCAAAGAGCAGAAATACTAATTCAAAGTCTGAAGACTGAGACCTGTTCCATCAAAGGTAATATAGATTGGTTACTAATTACAGTCAAGTCAAAAACAACACCAAGGGTTTAACAGCTTCAATGCTCCTTGAACTGGGTGTTTAACTACCACAACAAAAACCTTAAACCTCATCAAAGTGAAATAGAACCACCGAAAAGGCATTTTAGAAACACAAAAAATACCTTAACATCCACTAGTAAAACACCATCCAGCTTATTACACGGCTGTTCAGTAAATAAATCATAAACAAATGATTGTATTGCAATGATAGCAGGGTAACCTAATATGATGGTTGTATTGGTTGAGTTTGTCTGCCATGTAACTGTTCAAGTTACTGTCCGTGCCAGAGCCCGAAACATGTTCCCTTTAGTGTAACTTTCTGTCTGCCTTCTGCTGATTTCTGCTTGATCATAGTCTTTAAACCTCTTGTCTTTCTCTTTTATATTGTTCTCCTGTTCTTTTCTTTAGTGGGGACAGTTAAGCCATCATGAATCCAACATTTTATGCACTCCATAAATATAAAAATGTCTATTCTGAGCATTGATATGACTGTATATGGTCCTTAGATCAGAACGTTCTTAGCAATGGTCTGGTAAACCTAGCAGCGGACTGCTATTTAGAAATAGCAGAATGTCCTGATGGATCAGATCAGAATTGAGTATTCAACTAAGCTGTATGATAACACCATCTGTAAGCAGGGTAGAACTCTAACATTACAGCTTTAATCTATAGAACGCTATGATCCTCCTCAATGACTACAATAGCTTAAGGACTACTCAATGTTTGCTAGAACCTCCTGAAGGACAACTTGATACAAGACTCTGAATCCTTCCTCAATGACTTTAAAGGCCTCCCTTAACTACTACCTCCAATAGGATCCTCCTAACCCTAACCCTAACCCTAACTCCTGAATACTAATTGTTGCAAAAACAACAAGTATATAAGAGCCAAATATATAACCTCATGTAAACCAATCATGTCATGTCATCGCCCATTCATTGGGGTAACCAAGAGACAAATAGCCACCATGACAGCCTGCTGGCTCATGATAAGTGAGCCAGTGATTGTCATTGAGCAAATTAGCTTAATATTCAACAAGATGACACTAATTCAAGATTGAAAGTTGAAGCAAGACATCTGTAGTGTTCTACAGAGTTTCTGATGGGGCATCTATCGCTTAGACCCATGGAGCTGTGAGGTTGAATTCGTACACAATATGTGTTTTGATTGCTTTAGAAACACTAGTAAAGGAAATCTTTACTAGAGCTGTTACTGAAAGGTTTTCATATACTTCTTAGTTTAAATATATGCTTCAGAATACTTGATTGCACTCATTCAACAACTTCCCATCATCCTTTTCCTTTTTTAATACAATCAAGTTTGGATTTGCATCACTTTTAGGACATGAATATATTTAGAATATTTTGCAGCTTGCGCTACTGTGTTTCTGATTACAATGACAAAGAAGACAAATCATTCTCTGACTGACAACGTTAGGTCTGAGGAGAACCCACTACCATTTATTGATTTATTTATTGAATAGGCTTTTATATTTTATCGTATTTATTGGTTTAGTCTTCCTTAATTTTATCGAGAAAAATCACTATTTATTTGATCGTGTTTTATTTTGTATTATCATACATTTTACCTGCTGCGTCTCTTAAAGTGTTAAACTGTTATATCTAGGGCTGTCAGTCGATTAAAATATTTAATCGCGATTAATCGCAAATTAATCGCACATTTTTTATCTGTTCTAAATGTACCTTAGAGGGATATCTTTCAAGTTTTTAATACTCTTATCAACATATGAGTGGACAAATATGCTTTATATGTTTGTTTATTATCATTTGAACAATGACAAATATTCTCATGAATATTAAACACAACAACCTCTGAACATTACAAATATTCACCTCAATTCAACCTGGAACCTCTCTCATACAATGTGTGTGTGTGTGTGTGTGTGTGTGTGTGTGTGTGTGTGTGTGTGTGTGTGTGTGTGTGTGTGTAGACACTGTGATGGATCGTTGAGCTATGTGCAGCTCAAGGCATATATGCTCGAATGGGAGCTGCCTGGACGCTGCAATAATGTTGCGCGTACTATCCGTGCTGAGTGTGCTGACTTTTCGTACAATGTCCCACTGTCTGGCTACCTGCATAAAGTCAAGTGCTCGGCGCAGTTGTCGGCGAAATGTCATTGAAACAGCTCCTTATATCCGTTAGCGCAGCTAGCTAGCACCAGATGCTAACAACAACAACACGTAAGGTGTGCCTCGCTCGCGCGAGTCGCGCCACACATACACACTCCCTCCCGGTCCTCCCGATGGCCAGTCCGGGCCTGCCAGTGAGCGTGGAAGTGTGGTCTGCCACAAGCGGGCGGCAGGAGCGGGGCTGTCAGCATCAGCTTGTCGATGGTATTTTACACTCGATGCGCTCTGAAACTACGGCGGCCGAGGACAAAAAATACACATGTGTTAATCGCGTTAAAATAATTAGTGGCGTTCATTTTTTTTTGCGTTAACGCGTTATTAACGCGTTATTAACGCGTTATTAACGCGTTATTAACGCGTTATTAACGCGTTATTAACGCGTTAACTTGACAGCCCTAGTTATATCATGTACTCTTGTTGTATTTTAAATTGTGATGTGTGCCTTGTTAAAGCATGAAAAGTGCAATACAAATAAAGCTTATTATTACCATTATTAATATTATTTAGGTGGTAGTTCAAATGGTAAATGGACTGCATTTATATACCACTTTTACCACTTGTCTTTACAAATACAAATAGTTAGCATTCACACAAGGAAAGCTCAGGGAACTAACGTTCACACAATTGGCCATGTCATTGGGAGCAATATGGGGTAAATCATCTTGCCCAAGGATACATAGTGTCGGTATGTTGACTGCAGTGGCTGGGATTGAACCCCCAACCTTCCAATTGGTAGATGACCACTCCACCTCCCAGCCACAGTCTTAGTCCAGGAAAAGACGCTGTCTGGCCTGACAACAGGAGGAGTGCTTGAATAGGGGGCGGGCCTTTGGGCAGAGTGATGCTTTGATGGGCATACAGGTCTAAACCCAGACCCCGACATGAGTGTGAGGCACAGATGGGCCTCGGAGCTTCAGGACTCTGGTCTGTTTGGCTTGTTCAGCTGAATTTGATCTGCTCCTCTGTCCCATAAAACCTTGCTAGTGACAGGCAGCTCCACATCGACCCTCCTTCCCCCCTCCATATCCAGCCCACATTTTTCTTCCCTATGAGTATTAGTTTATTGAATAAGTGGCATCTGTTTTCCTGGCCCCGTCACCGTAAGGCGAGGTATTTCTCACTGACGCACAGCGTTGATTTATACGCTACTCGGACTCTCCCCGCAAAAAATAAAGCTAAGCAAAAAATGTCCAATACATCCTCCTTCCCCCCCCCCCGACACACATACACTAATGCAGACACACACATCACATCTCTTCTTCCTCCCTCCCCGCTGTCTATAATTAAGTTGGCAGATGTTATACACACTCAGACACTTTTACTCTCTCTTCACTCTTACCCACTAACTCCCACTTTCTGTCACACACAAACGGTGTGATGATGAGACAACCAAATAACAAATGACTAAATCAAATGTCTGGTACACCGGCTTCCTCTGAAAAACTGCAACAACAGATTTGAACTTGAATGCTGTGTCATGTTCATCATGTTGATGCTAATAGAAGTGTCCGTGAATATATTACAAAAGATGTGCAAACGCTGATGTGGTGTGGCTGTCATTTTGTTTTCCTACCAAAGATAATTCAATTAATAAACAATTTAATTGTCCCTCAAGTCATTTCAAGTTATAGGAAACAATCTTAGCCTCTCAGTCTTTTGTCTAAATAGGCTATTTGTATACATCTGTAACAGTGGCTTCCAATGTTGTAAATACATATCACATTTATTCAAAACACTTTCTTAAAGAGGCCCTATTGTGCTTTTTAGGGGTTTTCCCTTTCCTGTAGTGTGTTATTAGGTTTGTGTGAATATAAATGGTCTGCAAAGGCTAAAATCCCAAAGTTCCCTCCAGAGGGAGTTTCTCTCCCACACACTGATTGATGTACTCTTTAGTAGTCAAAATCCAATACATCCTCATTTTTAAAAATAATTATTATCACTAAGTGTCATCTTTATTGTCTCAAAGTTTGTACTCAGAATTTTGAACTATGGAGTCCAAAACTTAAATATGATACAATGATATGTACTCATATGACAATATTTCATTTGAGTACAACACAATTGATTGAGCCGGTTTTTATATTTTCATTTTACGGAGCTAAAAAAAAAGTGGTGTAGATAGGAAGTTAGATCATCAGGTCTTTCTCATTCTCACACTGGAGCGAACAGTTGAGCAGGAAGTGTTTATCTAATCAATACAATTTACCAGTCTAACGCTTACAAATACTGTTTCATGTTGATATGCTTGAGTGGGAAAAGGTGGATGGTAAACATTGGGAACACCATCTTCTTGGGCAATTTGTTGGTAATGTTCCATGTATAAGTTTATCTAGGATTCACATTGCTCATACAGAGGTAACATAACCTCCAACTTTATTTTGTTAATAAAGATGGACGCCAACATCTCAATAGATGTCGTCTTACCTGTCTGGATTCTGCGGACACACGTGCATCTGCAGCAGGATCCTCTGAGTGAAGGTTTTGAAGCACTGGCCACACTTCCACAGGTGCCAGTCGCTGAAGTCACTGCTCAGCTGGCTGGTGGAGGTCGGGCTTGCCAGGACTCGCTGGTTCTTTAACCCCAACTGGCCGAAACTGGAGTCCGAGGAAAGCCCAACCCCAACCTTGTCTAACAGGGAGAAATTCCTTGGACAGGGGGAATGGGGGAAGACCATGGAGCGCATGTGTGCGGTGGAGGGGATGGACGAAGAGGAAGACGAGGAGGAGGAAGGTTTGCCGTTCTTGCTGAAGGATTGAAGGGACTCCTGCCTGGTCATCGCTTCTACCACTGTGGCTGGGACGTTTACTGGGGACAAAGAAAAGACAGAATTTGCAACAGTTATGGGTATGGTCGGGGTATTAGGTGGTTTTCAAGTGTTTGAGCAAGGCTTTCAAAATAAAAGTCCACTAAGTAAGGAAAACCAAATGTTTTTTTTATGTATTAGCCACTTTAATACGATTATATTTTGAACCCATTACATTTTCGAATAAAAGGTAAATAAAGAGTCTATACGACTCAGTTATTTCGGTTCCGCAGTTCTTCATTTACCATCCCAGGTGAAGCACATTAACCGTTAGATCAGTCTTGGACTCCACTAAAAACCAGAGAGCCCGTTTCCCCCAAAACCCTAACCCTCCATTTATGTTTTGATTGAAGGTGTCTCTTTTAGGACACAGTGAGGTGATGTCATCCAGATCCCTGCCCTGTGGAACATATTCTGGATGTATCCAACTGGAGGGAGTCCATTGCATTTGTGCAGACTGCAACATAATAGAGGGACTACATATCTGACTTGGCGTGGGACAGACCAATGAATCCCAGGAAAAACTGAAGGACTAAGCTGGGGTACAAGGCCAGCGCAGCCATCTTGGCCTGGTAAAAATCTACTTCGTCCAAACTGAGGCCAGATCTCCTTGGCTAGCCCAGGGCAAGTTGCAGCTCCTGGTTCCAATGAATGAAATTATGGGTCCAGTTTGGAGTCTGTTCGTTAGTACAGTTACAGGGACATACTGTTCCTCTGATTACCGAAAGGTTTCTCAAACTACAGCCCCACTGCAACATTTACTGCTAATACAAAAGGTAATGCCACATCTACTGTTAACAATGCTGCTTTTCCTGCATTTATTCTACCACCACAAGCTTTAATCATACTCTAATGCATTAATATCTATAATCAAAACACATGATACATATTATTCTGAAATTGGCCAATCTGCAGGATGATTACTTCCTCTTTTAGTACTTATACTTTTGGTACTTTAAAGGTAGGGTAGGTAAGTTTGAGAAACCGGCTCGAGATCGCTAGAATTTGAAAATACACAACCGGAGAAAATCTGCCACTTCCTTAGAGAGCCCCTCCTCCAACACACACGAACGCGCACATGACCAATGAGGGCACGAGATAAGTTTGTGCACAGATGGAAGGCTGACAGGCAGGTAGGCCATCCAGGTTATTTTAGCCGGGCCGGCTAAAATGATTGGTCGTGCTTTTTACAGTATTACGGCTTCCACAGATGACATTTTTTTATGGATTTTTTTGTCAAAGCACTTCAGATATTCATTGCTATCAGGATGTTAAGAGCATTCCATGGAATATAACAAAAAGTGTATCTCGAGCCGGTTTCTCAAACTTACCTACAGTACCCCTACCTTTAACTATATTTTGATGCTAATACTTTTGAACTTTTACTTGAATTAGATGTTGATTGCAGGACTTTTTACTTGTAACAGAGTATGTTTAGACTTGTAGTTCTACTTTTACTTAAAGTGCACCTATCATTGCTATTTTTAGGCAATAGCATGATAGGTGGCCAGGTAGGTAGGTCTCAGATATATAAAAATATATAAAAACATGTCTATGAAGTGTTTTGCTCAAAAATACCAAACAGATTCACCCATTCTAGCCATGCCTCATATCCCTCATTTCACTTCCTGTTTCAAAAGTGCTGATTTGGGGTATAAAGCTTTAAAAAAAAAAATGTGATAAAAAAAGGAGGGGGCTGAGCTCATGCGGGAGATTCTACCGGCAGATACTGCGGTGATGAAACGCCATATCATGGATTATCAAGGATTATTTCTGAAACAGTATGGAGGCTCAAAGGCTTTCTCTCTTGCCGGTTATACTGTACCACAAGGTGAGTTCCTTTTTATTTCCTGCTTCTTCACACACATGCTCTGTGCAGTACAGGTTAGCTCTGAGTGTTAGCGATGCTAATGTAACATGCACCGACCATATTACGTCCAAAAACAGTCGGGCATTGTTTCTGATAGCAACGTTTCTGATAGGGCCGGTGGGTGTAAAGCCAGCCCTACATTTCCGATATTACGTCATATCAGACGCAAATCTGGATCAGCTCCGTTGTACCCCTGTTTTTAGAGATTTACGGAGGAAAAGAGAGAGGGGTTTTATTTTTCTGACGCTGCGTGAGTTCCCTGACACACCGGGGACACATATTTATGTATAAAATACATAAAAAAAGTGCATTTTGCATGATAGGTCCCCTTTAAGTACATGATCTGAGGTACTTTTTTCCCCTCTACTACTAATCCAATTATGGCCATTTCTAACTCTGCTTGTATTATTGCATCTGCATCTAACTTACACTAATACCATGTCTACTAATGCTATTGCTACTACTCAACTTCTACTTTTTTCTAGAAATGCTACTATTGTTAATGCTACTTGAATTGTTTCCATTATTGTGCATTAGGTATACTGTATTGTCAAGGTTAGTGTTTCATGTCATGATTTAATTTATTTTGTGAGGCAGTTTGTGTCTGTTTTGATGAAGTGCTTTGTAACAAAAATCAAAAATTGGAACCTGATAAAGAAAGATAAATGTATGAAGCAGATAAGATGGATAGATTTGGGATACAAAAGTGTTACTGGTCAAGTACAATGACATTAACAGGAACAAAGAAATCATATCAAAGTGAGTAATTAGATTTTGGATAAACCAGCTGTTACCAGCTGTCCTCACTTGAACCCAGTTGTTTTTTCCCCATATGACAGACCAAGACTCTATAACCCTTCATCAAATTTGAAATGACATTAAAAGTGCTTGTCTTACTTCAGCTCACTGCGGATGGTTTCACTTTTCATTCTGTTAAATTAGTTTGGAAAAACATAATAAGAATAATAATGTATTTTATTTGTCCACTTGGGGAAATACGTTTTTTAGCTTGATCAGGAAGAAAGTGAAAAAGACCGACTTCCTCTCTCGGACAGATACAATATGTGTTTCACACTCGAATAATAGTTAAGGTTTTGGAACCATGGCTGTGATCTTTCCTAAACCATATCCATGCTACGGTCCAATAGTCCCAAATGGTTAGTATTTTTTACTTCCTGAAACTGAACCAGATATCAAACATGGTGGCATTGAATACACATGCGCAGGGGTTATGAAGAGCGCTGCATAAACAAAACGCTGCAAGAAGCTCAAAACACAACAGGGACACTAGAAAGTGATGCACACAGCTGGGACCCGGAGCGCTTGTTGATGGGGAATTGTAAAGTTGGCCAACTGTCACTGGAAACTTACCTCAAATGTCTGCTTTTATCTGCTTATTTTTACCAATGTGATCTTATGATTCCTTCTGATATTATTGCAGATCTGCTGTAAGCTAGCTACTGTAGCTAACATAGCTAACCCTAGCCATTTCAAATATACTGACTACACACTAGGGGCTGCCCCAAAATAGTCGATTAATCACTAGAAGACTAATTAAGTCTTAACTGAGCAATTTTTCATTAGTCGGTTAGTTGAAAAAAAAACAATTATATACAAATACAAAATAAAACCTCGCTGCATGTGCTATGACGCGTCAGCTTGGAAACCCCCTCAGACTTCATTCAGAGCGGAGCCTGTACATTAAGTTAAAATGGTCGGGCAGGAAATCTAAAGTGTGGATCTTTCTGAGCGAGTAAAGGAACGAGTCCCACAAGGTGACATGCAAACTACGACGGCAAAAAGTCTCCTCCATATCCACGCATCAAAGCACAGCTTCCTGAATGCCGGCTTCATAACAAAACACAGAGCTTAATTATCCCCTCAACGTGTGTTACTTTCTCAGATTCGGAGGAAAACAGCTGCAGTGAGTCAGACAGTAAGTAGCCTAGCTTTGTATCAACATATGTGACCTGTTCCATCGAAATCAGTCGCATTGACCCAAAGACACATTTTGAGTTGTATACACTGTTGGAAAGAGGAGATTCCTAGCTTTCTAATGATATCAGGATTGTTTTTGTACTCCAAATAGTAAGCGAAATATGTCACTTTATATAATGACCGTCACCGAGTCATCATTTTGAGAAAAAGGCCCTTCAAAGTTTCCTCTTCTCTGGAATCCATCGATCTGATTGATTATTAGCAAATGATCAAAATAATACGGAGGGAAGATATTTCGTTTTGATTACTGCTCTGGGGGAAGCTCACCGAGTGTGTGTGTATACGTGTGTGTGTTTGTGTATTTTGCGTTTGTGTGTATTGTGTTTGTTCCCGAGGAAAACACTCACGAGAAACACCGGCTGTGTTGTTATGCCTGCTGTGACGTCAAGTTACTCCGTTCTCCGCTTGTAATTATGCCGTTACAAGCTTCAAAGTTGTATTATCATCTAAATTTGCCGAAACAAGTTTCATATCTGAAAGCCAAGACTTTGTTTAATTGAAATCAGATGAAAACAAACTGTAACGGACCCTGCCGTGTTATCTATGACGACTATATGCTTACATTCATAATTTCAGCCGGAGGGAGGGGAAGCGGCGCTGCGGAAGAGCAGAGTGGCGAGTGAGAGGTGCCATCTTCCCTTTACAAGCTTCAAAAATGTATTTATCGTGGTGATTTTGGAAATAAAAATGTCATATTCTGAAAGCCAACACTTTGTTTATTTTAAAATCAAACAAAACACCCGAACCCCGAAAAAACTAGTTTTGTACGCAAATCCACGTTTATTTTTAAATGAGCCATTGCGACTTCCGACTGATTTCGATAGAGCGGGTCACATATATAGACCTATAATATATAATCATTCTGACCTCAGAAAACGATAACGTTTTAATTTCATGATGAGGGCGTAAGGCGGATGGATTTTTGCCGACGCTCATATTTTCAGTGTTTCCGTTTCCTCTGTAGTATTTATTGGGTTGTTATATTCAGATATGAATAATAGAAACTAGAACTAAATGTTCTGTGTGTGTCCTCGCTGCTTGTTCACACACACAATAAGAATCCTTACCGGAGCTGCGTCCGTGCGCTGTGACTCTCATGGCTCGCTACATTTAATTTATATTTCAAAGGTTCATTATTACAGTTTTATTTTATATTTTATGCGAAGCACAACATACCATGCTGTTATAATAACGCTCTTTATCAGCCTTTGAAACTGAAACCATTTTGGGCAAAAAATAATTAAATATATATATTTATAATCATAATGTATCATAAGCGTGCGACGATTAGTGGACTAATCGCCTTAATTGACGACTATTGGTGGACTAGAAAAAATCTTTAGTCGAGGGCAGCCCCTACTACACACTTACAATTATGAAACAAATGAACTGCCTACAGTGACAGTGACGATCAACTTTTTAAGTCCCGAACTTCAACAAGCGCTCCGGTCCCAGCTGTGTGCGCTTTTAGTAAACTCTGCGCATGTTTCGCAAGTTGGTGAATGTTTGTGTTTTACATTTGCATACATTTTGAAAGTGCAAGGGTGTTTCTCCTCATGGAAGTGTTTTGGGCCATTTGTAGTGCGTTTGCCACCTGTCGGCCACCATACAAACCTTCATACCAAAAAGCATATATTTATTAAGCAGACTTTGTACAATCCAAAAGCATCACAGCATCAAAAATATAGAGGCCTCTCAGAGGACATACTAATGTACCCACTCAAGCTTTTAAGGTAGGAGGATATTCCAAAAAAGGTACATTTTATCTAAAAAAGACTTGAGGGGATAGTTGTGATGGGCCAGTAAAAAAAGTTTCTGTATTTAGCAGTCCACCACATCTATCAATTTCCTTTCTCTATCATCCACAGTACATCCCGACTCATTCTCTTTTGTTTAAGATATGCCATTAGCAAATCCAACTGAATCATTACGCCTATTTTGTCTCCTCTCTCAAACCTTGCTGTGCTGCCCTTCTGCAGTCAGGTCATCATAACCATTTTCCATCTTTCATCAGCTCACCTCTGTTATCAGGGCCACCAGGCTCCATTGATCCTCTAATAACCTTATGAGGAGATAAGTTACAACACCATTTGTAAGTTGCCCGACGGAACTATTGATGCCCGCATTACGCGCCGCTCGCCAAACCCTTATCACAAAAATGCTAATCAATATGGTTTGGGATGCGCATGAAATGCATCATCGAAATGGGGAGAAGAATTATGCAGATGCAGTTTGCAACATTGCCAGAGTGTGACGTGAATACAAACTCACCACAGATCTTAATGACCGAACATCGTGCAAAGTTTTAAAGGAACTTTTCAACCTAAAGGAGGTCAGAATTTGGGATGGAGGATAAAAATGTACATCTGGGTCAGTCTTTCTTTTTATATATCAAATCTAGCTGCAGTTACAAAAAGTCTGGGAAAGTATTTATTCGTTTGTGAAGCCATTGGAGGGTAATGGCAAGAGATTTTTTTTTCAATCGCGCATTGGAGGTGAATATGATTTGATATAAAGTACCTCTCGGCATTGTGGTAACATGTCCCACATTGTCCCACACAAACCTACTCTTTGTCCCACATGTGGCTTTTTGTCAACTGGTCAACCTATGTTGCATAGAAGAATACAAATGTTGGCAATAACTTTAATAATTCTAATATTTATGCGCAAAAAAAAATATGGTATACTGAAGTGTTTTACTTATGGCTGGAATTATTCTTAAGTTTTGTTATTTTCAATTGACCCCATTTCACGACTTAAACCAAACCATCCATTTCTCAATACCTACAGTGTCTTGCTTTCAGCTCTGAGCCACTGGTCCCTACTGAAGATATACATCTTCAAATATTGTATATAGATTCAATCATTCACTGTGATCTTTTTTTAAATAGACTTTTCTATTAGTTGGTGACTGTATTTCTTATCAAACAAACAGTGTATTTTGCCTCCGGAAAGTATTCATACCCCTTCACTTTTTCCACATTTTGTTATGTTACAGCCATATTTCAAAATTGATAAAATTCATTTGTTTTCTCAACATTCTAGACACAATACCCCATAATGACAAAGTGAAAACGTTTTTTAAGAATTTTTTGCAAACGTGTTAAAAATAATCAAATGAAATATCACATGTACATAAGTATTCACACCTATGACACTGAAAATTGAGCTCAAGTGCATCCCGTTTCCACTGATCATCCTTGAAATGTTTCTATAACTTGACTGGAGTCCACCTGTAGTAAATTAAATAGATTTGACATGAGTTGGAAAGGAACACACCTGTCTATGAGGTCCCACAGTTGACAGTGCACATCAGAGCACAAGCCAAGTCATGAGGTCCAAGGAATTGTCTGTAGACCTCAGAGACAGGATTGTATCAAGGCACAGATCTGGGAAGGCTACAGAAAAATGTCTAAAGCTGGCCGCCATAACCAAACTGAACATCGGGGGAGAAGGGCCTTAGTCAGAGAGGTGACCAAGAACCTGATGGTCACTCTGACAGAGCTCCAGTGTTCCTCTGTGGAGATGAGAGAACCTTCCAGAAGGAGAACCTTCCCTGCAGCATTCCACCAATCAGGCCTTTATAGTAGAGTGGGCAGAAGGAAGCCACTCCTCAGTAAAAGGCACATGAAAGCCCACATGGAGCACCTAGAGGACTCTCAGACCATGAGAAACCAAATTGTCTGGTCTGATGTTACCAACATTGACCTCTTTGGCCTGAATGCCAAGCATCATGTCTGGAGGAAACCATACCTGGCCAACACCATCCCTACAGTGAAGCATGGTGGTGGCAGCATCCTGGTGTGAGGATGTTTTTCAGCGGCAGGAACTGGGAGACCAGTCAGGATCAAGGGAAAGATGAATGCAGCAATGTACAGAGAGATCCTTGATGAAAACCTGCTCCAGAGCGCTCTGGACCTCAGACTGGGGCGAAGGTTCACCTTTCAACAGGACAACGACCCTAAGCACACAGCCACGATAACAAAGGAGTGGCTTCGGGACAAGTCTGTGAATGTCCTTGAGTGGCTCAGCCAGAGCCCAGACTTGAACCGGATTGAATACTTGAGACAATCTGCAAAGAAAAATGGGAGAAACTGCCCAAAGATAGGTGTGCCAAGCTTGTAGCATCATACTCAAGAAGACTTGAGGCTGTAATTGCTGCCAAAGGTGCTTCAACAAAGTATTGAGTAAAGGGTGTGTGAATACTTATGCACATGTGATATTTGAGTTTTTTATTTTTAATTCATTTGCAAAAATTATTTAAAAACTTTTTCACTTTGTCATTATGGGGTATTGTGTCTAGAATGTTGAGAAAACAAATGAATTTAATCAATTTTGAAATATGGCTGTAACATACAAAATGTGAAAAAAGTGAAGGGGTATGAATACTTTCCGGAGGCACTGTATATATATTGTTGTATAGATGCCAGAAAATGGAACTACTAAGAAGAAGGTTTGACTCTCTCCAGATGCTTCCCTCTGTGTGTCGTGAAGTGTCTCTCTGTCTTACTATACTTACCGGTATGAAGTACAGTTCTGATTATGTTGCCAAGCTTTGTTAGTAATCAATAATATAAGTTACCAGAGATAATAAAGTCTTATAAAATCAATAGAGGCAATTATAAAAATGGTAATAATAATATTTCATAGAAAGAAGATATGTGAACACTGAGAAGTATACTGCAGAGGTGAAGACATTGGAGAAAAGTATTTTCTTCTGTCCTTAGTTCATGCATATTCTTCCTGTAATGAGCCTTTCATCCCTCTCTTTCTATGAACCATACTCTTGTCTTTTCCCTCTATCTGTCCTTTACAGCTATTGTAGATTTAACTCTGTTTTATATCTTCATCTTTTACCTCCTCCTCCATTCTAGTCTCACTTTTCCTTTTCCTGTTTTTCTTCTTCATTGGTGAACATGTTGTTATTGTTAGGCAGCGGCAGGGCTGCAGAGCGTCAAGAGAACAGGCCGTGATTGGATAGAACATGCATGAGTAAATAACCACAGGGAGTGTGTGCTTTTACAGTGCGCTGTGACACTGAACCCCATACTGACCTAGCTAATATGGTGACCAACAGCATATGACCGACCCAAAGGCAAAATGTTATCCAATGTATTTTTTATCTGAATACGCCATTAATGTTAATTTGGCAATGTGCTCCAAGCAACCGTATTAATAAAATAGAAAACAGTACACTTATCTGTGATAATTATGTAAGAGTTATGGCCAGGTGCGGCAAGGTCAGTTATGGTGTGCCGCAAGGATCTGTGCTCGGTCCTCTATTGCTATATTGCCCCTCGGTACTTTTATCAATAGTTACAAACTAGGTTTTTATTTCAATGCAGATGATACTTAATTTTACATTTACATTCAAACATGATGTTTGTTGTTAGCTGGTAAAATGGAAGAATGCAAATCTGAAATTAAGCAATTACTGTCATTGAAATTCCTTTTTTAAAATGCTGTAAAAACAGAAATGCTAATTCTTGTTCTGACAGTGGAATTTCATTTTGTGATCTAATTGTAAAAATAACTACCTCCATCATTCACAAAGCCCTTGGTGTGATGGTGTCCATGTTGACTCTTATCTCTCCTTTGAACAACATATATTACTAGGGCAGTATATTTCCATATACAAAACATGACTTAGTTTCTCCCCATTCTTTCCATGGCTGATGCCGACACATTGCAAACTAGACTTGATGACGGCAATACAGTTTTCTCTGGCTTATGTTTATCAACTATTGGCAAACTACAACATGCAACAAATACTGCTGCTAGCATATTAACCAAAACTACCAAATGTTATCATATCACCCTTATACTTATGTCATTACATTTACTCCCAATAGATGCTAAAGCACATTTCAACATTCTCCTTGTAACTCATACAATATTGTAAAGAATTGCACCATCTTACCTATAACCTCTCGTCGCTCATCTTAAACTAGCTAAGGCTTTACGATCTCACTGGTCTCTTAACTATTACAAAATTAAATTAAACATCTATAGTTGGTGGGGCCTTTTCTTAGTCCACCCTTTTGAGGCATGCTTTGTGATAAAGGGCTATTTTAAACTTGAATGGCCAGTTCCGTTTGAACGTGCTCAGTCAGGGCTCTCTGCATCAATAAAGGTTAACATTTTAAATGTCTGTTCTACTGAGGACACAAAGTCACAGTCCTCCTTTCTCCAGTACGCAGTTTTGACGTCATACTCATCCTTTGTGGGCACAATCAGCAGATAACGATGCCATGGAAAACCCAAATGCAGTTAGTGGCAAACTGTCTTTAATTTAGAGCAGAGCTGCTGTCTTTCAGTTTGTACAAAAAGGCATAATCTAATTTCACGTAATTGGGATGTGAACAAACTGCAGGGTGGAACAAAAGCAAACCTTCCAGTCTTTGTTTGCCCTCTGCCAGTGTGTGTGCTGGTACACAATGTTTCTGTGTTTTTGAACATCTGAGAACCAAATGTCTTCACATGAATGGAAGAGTCATCTCAAATCAGATTTTTCGTTTTTCTAAAGAAAAGGACCTTGTGCTTGTGTCATCCTTCTTGCATCTTTTAATAGAAAGAATAATGGACAGATAAATACTTATGGTACGGTATATTATTATGATTACTGGCTCTGGAGGCCAACATTACTTTATCTTAAGCATTACAATATTTTACAATGTAAAGTACATTTAAGTGTGGCTTTTATTGTGAAAGGTAAAAATGCAAACATTTGCTGTTTTGGTTTTGTTTGGACTACGGGGCCTCTGTGTTTTTATTAGGTGGACACTGTTAATAGCAAGGTGCACTTCCGTAATAAAAGCCTCATAATATAAGCTTTAATTAGGCAAAATATAAAACAATTATATTAATCTTGGATATAAGATTAGTTCAGTTATCCAGATCTGGCCATATTAGCTGATTTAGACGAATATGCACAACCAATCAGATGACAACTGTACTGTAGGTAGCGGCGCAAGCTAACAGGGGACGTTACCATAGAAACAAAACGTAAATGGCTTAAGATGGTTCTCATCACGCTTAAATGCCAATCGCTATCCCCTCACACAACAACACATCTTGTATATTTCTGTTTACATGAGAGAAAAAGGTTTGGTAAGAAATGTACTAACAAAGGTCCTAAAAGAACATTGTACATGATACAAATGTGTGTGTATTGTACTGTATGTGCAAAGGCTGCTACAGTCCTGTCATGATGAACAATGTCATGTAAAAGAGTCGTTCCATCTGTAAAACAAACCGGTTTGTGGCCAAACGTCTCTAATTTGCAATCAGCACGATCTCATTGAACTGCGACTCCGTGAAAGACAAGCTCCTAATTCAATTCATTTCAATTTAGATTCCACAGATTAAACTCATTCTTCATGTTTTGTTCTGCCCATAATTGTGTAAGCGAAAAAAGAAAATCTCATAGATTGTTTTTTTCCCCCTGCAGGGTAAAGTTACTGTCAAATGCAGAGAAAAACAGTTTGAAGGGAAGATATATACACAGGCTGACGGAGCAGAAAACTAGACGAGATGTAAACACAATAAATTGGTGACAGACAAAGAGAGGAGCAATGGAAATGAAACAGAGGGAGGAGAAAGGACACAGAGAGTGGAAGTGGAGGAGGGAAATATCAAAGAAAGAAACATTATTCCTTGTTTTTTAATAAGGACTCGAACGTCACATCTATATAAAAAAAAATTCAACCAGTTTAAATTTCAAAAATGTCAACTTGGATGGGACTTTTAACAAACAACTGACTTTGTGCGTCATCTAGCTTTGTATCCACAATGTTTGTCACACAAACGACCTATATCAAACGTAAGTCTGATTAATGAAAAAAGTGAGTTGTACACAAAGTTTTCCCCAACAGCCTAATGTAACAGTGACTAACCCTAACAAATATAAGGGTATTACAGGCTATACAGTATAACATATGATTGTTCTGTCAAAGAACTACTAGTTACATTACATGACATGTTACTTGTTAGACGCTTTTATCCAAAGCGACTAACATACTCAATACTGTGGGCAATCCCCACAGGAGCACTTTGGGGTGAAGTGTCTCAGGAACACAACGACAAACTGACTGCAATGGGGTTTGAACCTGTGACCATCTATTCCCCAGATCAAGGCTCTATCCACTGCGCCACACGCCTCCCTACAGTTCCGACAGAAATTAAATAAGACGATAAACAGGTGAGAGCAGCGCTACGGTACTGCGAAATGATGGCCCGCCCGCTTTTCTTCTTTATTACACGTCAAACATCAAAAAGATCCAAAGTTCTGATTTGAATATACTTTTACTTTAAAAGAAAACTGAAAAAGGACAATAAAAGAAAATATCTGTGTCTTCAGGCCACCACAGAGAGGGCAGAGATCGGTCAGTCAATACTTCTACATCTGTGGAAAACACTTCTTCACAGCTTGATTATGATGCTAATAAGGTTAACGTCAATTGTCAAAGTAAACAGTTGTAATGTTAAAAGTCAAAGTGGTGACGATAGATGCTGAATTGAGATATAAAACAATGACAAGCCAAGTAAATCCCAGTTTGAGTGTTGCTCCCAGCCACTCGTCCACCGGCAGACTGACAGGACGTCGATTCTCTATAGAGTTTAATTTAACTATATATACGCAGATCATCGATCTCCAATGACAATATTGTATGCCTGACTGACTATTGTAATTGGGCTTCTTGTAGATAAAAAAAAATATGCATGGTATTCTTAATTGTTTGATGTGTTTATTGAAAACCTCAGAATCTGTATTTACCGCCAGTGAAATCAAATTTAGCATAAATTCATAATTTGTATTCTCTGCCAGAAAAGTAACATGCTGAATTTTGACCACGCAAATTGTTAACCCAAAGAACAACTATGTTGACAATAAGACTGACAATCCTTGATGAAAGAAAGAGTTTCATTAACGTGTATATGTTAGTTTATGGAGGAAGAAAATAAAACATTCAAATGGAATCTCTTCTTTAAAAAAGAGAAGTGTTGCTTGTAGAAGCGGAACAGGGGGAGAGGGAAAACGGGTTGACACCAGCCCACAGGGTTCCTACATTTGGGCGAATAAAGACTTGTTCCAGTCTTGTTTTGACTGGCCCGGCTTGTCAGACTAATAAATCAGACAGCAGCAAGTTTGTAAAAGAATAAACCTGCACGCTTACTGCGTTGTTTACGTGGCAGGCCAGAAGCTTCTTCCAGTCTAAGAGTTTAAATAATGTAGTTTCTTTTTGTCATGCAAAACAAAGCTGTTTGTTTATGCTTAGATGTTAGTCACATTTAGATGTGAAACATTTATCTGACAATTTTGTCAGCTTATCTCAATGCAGCTAGTCATGGGATTACCTCACTGTTCAGCTAGTGTAAATACTTCACTTTCTTGCTTAAATACATTTTAGCCAGCCATACTCAAGGAAGGTTATTTGTTCCAGAAGTCAAAGGAGACAATATTATGTCGTACAAGGAGATATCACACACTAAAAATGTCTCTTAAAAACATAGTGCTATCTTTCAAATTGTGTGCTTCTGTACTTACATTTGCTGTTGTGTGTGCATTTGTGTGTCCAAATGCAAAGTATGGAAAAATGCAACTACCAAGATGGTGTGTAACGTTAAAAAAGTTCAATGTGGAACGCAGCACACTTCTGGGACTCAATGATTGCCATCTTGGCTACATAACGGAAGCCCATTTGCAGTTGCATCAGTCAACACAGTGCTATAAAAATGCATTCTGTTAACAGTACACAACATGAATTGTACTAAGGGAAGTAACCAAATTGAGAAACATCATAGGATAGTTTTTTTTTTGTGTTTTTCTGCCATTTTGAAAACTGAAGTTCAATAAAAATACAGGGAGAAAACAGACAGATAAGGAGAAAGGTGACCATAGTTCTCTTACAGTTTTCATCCTGAGCGACGCACTGCAGGGGGATTCCGAAGAAGGAAGTGTAGGAGTCATTGTACCAAACCAGCAGCTCTGTTCCTCTGGGGATATCCATACACGCTCGGTAGAAGATACAGGACCTGCAATAAAACACGAACACATTCATTTGAAAAAGTGTCACACAAATAAGGTTTCGCTACTTTTGGTATCTTATAAATATTTTTGAAAAATCTATATGCAGAATGCAAAAAGAATATTACAACAAATCTTAATCTAAACCTCTGAAGGTAACTTTGGGATTTTAGTCTTTGCAGACCATTAACATGCACAAAGACCTTTATAACACACTACATTCTCATCTGAGGACCATGAATTTCGACAGCTAGTGTTAGGTCTATCTGGATAACTCACTTAATCAAAGTATGTGTCTGACGTTATCATCATCCTTAAACTCTGCCTCTGACAAGGCAAAAACAAACCGCTGACAGGACGTTGTGACGCGCTGGTGACGCTGTCCAGGTCTGATTTTGTAATTTTTATCAAATGATTAATGGGATTTTTATCAAATGATTAATGGGAGATATCTGGTGTCTCTCACTTTGTTCGGACAGATTAATGACCATGATGTATAGTTCAAACACGCTGCCATTTAGATGACTGGTTCCTGGGTCACTCTAACACGGAGACAACACTCTATCCGTCCAAAAATATCATTCTAACAACAACATTTAAAAGATTGTTCCCACATGTTTTTTTGTCCAAATTACAAAGTTGTCAGACTTATAGGATTGTAACTGGCCAAAGCGCCTCATAGCCAGGAGACGAATTACTCTCAGCAGACAGCATCAGACAACCACGTAAAATGAAAATAATTGAAATGTAATCGTTAACTGAGTTTTAATGTCAACATAATTCAAAACACATCGGCCTTCATTTGTGAGAAAGGTTCACTAATTAAGTTTGCCTTTACGTTACTAAAGCATCTCTTGATGCAATCAAAAGCCCCATTTGACCAACAGACTATTAAACTATGTCCAAAATCTGAGCCAGACTGGAGGGGGAATGCCAGCTGTGTGACATTTAAAAAAGGAAGACAACCAGAGGGAGCAAATAAAAGAAAGTAGAAAAAGGAGGAGTAGAGAAATAAGGAAATTATGAATAAATATGCAATTTTGGAAAATAATATAAAACAACAGTCTCTTTTTTTCCTTTACAGTTTTCCATGTAAAGTTTTCTTTTGTCGATGCTTTTAAGTGGATGTGTACTCTTCTTAATGTATGTAAAAGTGTCTTTACAGTTGTGCCAGTATACCGTTTTGTTCTACGATATCATATTTTTCAGTAAATACTTCACTGGTGAATGTTATAAAAACAGCGGTTGCTTAAATGAGACTAAACGTCATCACGCCGACGCAAGTCAGCCTTTGGCTTAGCAGTGGTAATGTGCATCCATGTGACAGCCATGTAGCTTGTTTATTAGCTAGCGTTAGCTTTTCCTTCCGGAGATTGCATTTATGCTTCAAAAATAACATAGTGGTGTTAATATGTGGAGATTATCCTGTTGAACACAACATGTTAGGTAACGCCCTCTTGTTAATTAATAACAATTATAGGGCCATTTTAATGATTTATTATCAAAGACTTGACAGGCTTAAATAATAAAATATTGTTTTTACAAAAGCAAGTTTTGGAGACTTGGAGCTTTTTGGGAGTATTATCCAATGAAATCCTTCTAGTTTTAAGCCAAAAGACATACATTTCCCAAGCACTTAACACCCCACCAAGGCCATCTAAAGATCAATGGCAAACTTTGACATTTAAAACAATATATATTTATACATTTCACACTAAAAGTACTCTTTCGACACAGTTACATAAAAAAAATTCCATTAGTACAGATTTGGATACAACATCTGAGCGTGGAAAATGGATACGGACACAAGCTAACACAATTGTGAACACATCCATTTCCCCAAAAGTTGTTGAAAGTACTGATAAAGAACAGACTTTTTTGAGAAGTCGAAATGAGCCATCCTGAAGATCTGTGTTTTCAGAGTGTGCATGTGTTTTAGTAGTTCTTTCCACACCAGGGAAGGGGTGTGGTGCTGTTGGATCCATGTAAAAACACATTCAGGAGGCATTGGGCTGTAAATCAAACATACCCGATGACCTCCCAGGATGAAAAATGAGACATGTAGCGGCTTGTATGTATTTCAAACATAGGTCTTTAATACATACATGCTGCTACATTCAGGCGAGGCTGTGTTATAAATCAAACACATCCAGCAGGCTCTCAGGTATGAAAAACAAAGACCCCCGCTGCCGCTCAGCAGCGCGGTTGAGTGTAAAACTGTTCGTCTGGCACATCAGCGGGACCAGTACCAACAGCGCTTTGATCTTTCCTCTGTATGTTTTCACACAAAGCAAAAATTGATTTATGATCAGCTTTTACATTATAACACAAACAAAGTGTGAAATGAATACATTTTATTACCTTACGGTGTAGCGATGTGTATACACGAGTGCTGTCTATCGATTATGATATGTAATCGCGTTAATAATAATGTGTTAACGCAACTTAGTTTAAACAACGCTACGCACACACGCTCTGGGACCCTCGGCCTGCTCCTTAGTTTGTGAAATGAGGAAGCGATGGAAAAGTAACATTGTGGATGGCGAGCAGAAAAATCCTCAAACGGAGAAAGAACAGTTCAGCTTCAAACCCCCGCCTCAAGGTTCACTCCACAACACCAACGTTTAATTTAATGTCAACGTGAATGAGTTACAACTGAAGTACGTCAAGTTCATCACCCTTACAGCAGATACAGAGCCAGTTTTCCTTTATTTATTGATTTATATTTGGTATTAGCCAATAATCTGAATCTATAAAGTAACTAAAGCTGTCGGATAAATGTTGTGAAGTAAAAGGTGAGTGGACATTTTAAATGGCATGATAAAGTATCGCTAAAGTACATTTACGTCAAGATTAACTACAGTACAATTTTCTGACACACAAAATATGCGCACCGTTCAAAAGTTTTGTAGTTGACATCCCATGTAAAACACACTAATCTATTACTCTGATGCTGAATAAGCATCACAGAGCGTGTTTATTGCCCAGGCTTAGCACAAGATTCCCACAGCAATTTGTATCAAATAGAAACATTAAATAAATCAAAAGGGAATGCAGCTCAGGACTGACTGGAATTGCAAGAAGGGAGAGTACTTTTCCGGTACTTTAACTGGAAACTTATCTGTACTGATAAAGGAAGCTCATGTCCAGAAATGTGTTTGGGGATTGTTTCTTTATTTGAAAAGACAATAACCTTTGCTGAAAAGGAACAAGGAAATCATAATACTGTCATCATCACCTACTGTATCTGTTGCTGTTTCCTGGTATGGACAAGTTGTTCCGGTTATTCGGCATTGATCAGAAGTGCACTCACATGTTTCAGCTAATAGCTCTGTCTATGGGAGTGCAATTCCTTCAATGTAAATATAGCATAAAAAAGTACCGTGTACCTTGTGCAACTGCTTTTAAGATCACTTGACCTGTTCCTGGATTAAGCACTACTGATTAAAATCCTGCAGGGTGACGTTTAGGTTTTGAATCCATGGCTGGGCATTTGATATGCGAAGGAGGGCCAAACTGTTGTGCCCGTGCCACCTATTATTCTTTTAGAATAATAGGTGGCACGGGCACAACAGTTTATTGAAATTGCTGATTAATAAGAAGCATTTCTCCCTGTCTATATGTAACATATGTGCATCTTGAATTTCACTGAAGTGAAAACAACATAGTTTATGACATATTAACTTGAGAATTGAAAATGCAACTTTCTGGGGCATTGCCAATCTGTTGACCCGGTTTCGGGCCAGCAAATATATATAACATAAACAACCAGACTACTGTATCTCAAATCTCATTTTCAATGCTGACCTGGCCAAGAAGGCAGCAACATAGCTTGCATATTTTCTTCTTACTTGCGCACCTGTGTGTTATCAGCCTTCAAGAGGTATTTGTCTATGTGTTGGCCCTACCCTTTATTTTATTTGTTGTCTTAGCGGCTAGTCTTGGATACTTTGACTTTAGACTTTTTAAAGTTGGGACGTGAGAAGTAATGCAGCAAGATTCTTGTTCTGGTGAGTACAATAAACTAATCATAAATGCAACAAATAACGGATGAGAAGTATAAAAATGTAGATGGAAAGCCTATAATGGCAACAATGGTTGAAGGTCAGTAGGTGTGAAGATTGTTAGATGAATTAAAACAGCTCCACCAATTACAATCAAAAGGGAAAATGTACAATATGTACATGATTTCCATCGTTATTACTGTAATATCAATGGCAATACAAAATAAATAAATAGCTTTCGGTAAAAGGTTTCTATTATTTTATCGGACCTGCTCTATTTAATGTATTTTGTGAATAATGCTATCCAATCGCATACAAGGTGGCATGGTTTCGTTATTAATGAAAGCACTGTATGCATTGTAGTGGTTTTCAGTGATAACACGTGAGATGAAATCTGTGCTATACATGAATGCACAAAGAGGCTATGATGCAGTCCGAACAGAATGTTGAAAAGCAGAATATTGAGTAAACAACAACCAGACCATTTTGTTCCTCTACTGCAGGGGTGTCAAGCTCAATTTCATTGCAGGCCACATCAGCATTATGGTTGCACTCAAAGGGCCGGTTGTAACTTTAAGACTATATAAATATACATATGTAAATATATAATATATATTAAATGATGTATTATATTACATTATTGGCTCTGCATTGGATTATTATCAGTTCTGGTAATAACTTCCTAAATAACTACGTCTGAAAGCAGAGGTCTAGGGCAAATAATTGAAAGCAAATATTCAACAATTACATCAATTGTATTGTATATTATATTCTTTGCAAGCTCTTGCGGGCCACATCAAATGAAGTCGTGGGCCGGGTTTGGCTGCCGGCCTTGAATTTGACACCCCTGCTCTACTGTGAAATGTCTCCATGCTTTAATGTTCAAAAAGCTCTTTATTTTTCTCATACTGCCTGTGCTGCAGCACCTCTTTTCACCCTCTGTCTGAAACCAGAGCCCAGTCTGCTCTGATTGCACTGCTCTTCCATTGGAATAACTAGCATCGCCTTTTCCTGTTTATCCCATTAGTACTTGTTCAGAGTTTTGTGAAGTGTCCTGCATAACCAGCATATTGTTACTTAAAATAACTAACACATTATAGCATCCCTTAACTTCATTATAACTTTGTTTTCTTAAACCCAAGGCATCAACTGCAGCAACATAAGTGGAATTTCTCAAAAACAAAATGGCTCGATCAGCTTGTGGTAAGTAAAGTAGTCACTACCTTGCATGACATGATCGGATATGAAGTTGTCAATGACAAAAAAGAATGAAGGCAGCAGACCAAAATTATTATAAGACAGTTCTGGGAGTGTGTTATTAAGACCTCCAAAAGCATCAGTCCTGACTTAACCAGCTGCCTTGCCTGACCATGTTCAACACTTGTTGTGTATGACATGAAACTAACTGTGTACAAAAAGTTCCATTCAAATATTTACTATAATAACCAACTCCCATTCCCCACTAGTTGGTTTGGAAAGGCACTTTCAAGTGGTTTAGGGATGTCTCTATTTGGAATGTAGCCTGTGTGTTGCAATCCAAACTTCTCTGAAATGTTTCCACATAGCCAGCCGAATGAACATAATTGCGAGTCGTTCTATGTGTGTGTCCCTCTGGCTAGCTAATGTCGCTGCTTTTGTTTGCACTGTTGTTGCTGTTACTGCTTTTGGCTGCTAACTAGATGGTCTTTTTTTTGTTTTTTTTCTCATTGTTTTACAGCATCGGAACTCAGGATTGCAATATTTGGAAAAGATCCAAATGAAAAGACAACACTAAGTAACTTCATTACTGGAAAAAAAGACAGTTCTTCAAAAATGTCAAAGCAATTAAACGTCCAAGGAGAATGGAGGAAAAAACCTTTCAAAGTTCTGAAAAATGCAGACGTCTTCAGTCAGCCTGTAGATAAAGTTAAACACGGGTTAAAGACATGTGTGTTTAATTGCCCCCCTGGACCAAATGTTCTGCTACTGTTAGTGAACCCTTCTGATTTTACTGAGGAGGATAGGCAACAAATCAAGTTCTTCATGAACTTCTTTGGACCAGATGCTTTTAAATACGCAATGGTTATCATAACACACAATTGTGGGCTAGGGAATCCTTCAGTTAATCAACTCATCCAAGACTGTGAACAAAGGCAACATATAATGGACTTTGATGAAGATGATTTTCCTGAGTATGATCACCAAGAACTGATGGAGAAAATGGAGAACATAGTGGATGAAAACAGGGGACAATTTTTAACCTACACTGAAGACACAGGTCCCGTGGGAGCACCTGAATGCACGAAACCACCTCTAAACCTGGTTTTGTGTGGGAGACATGGAGGCTGGAAGGCTTCAGCATCCAATGCTCTTCTGGGAGAAAGAAAGTTTGGTCCACATGTTGAATCATCAGAGTGTGTTAAAAGGCAGGTTACCCTGGTGGAGCTGCCTGCCTTGTCTGGAAAACCTCAGGAGGCAAGAAAGAAAGAAGCATTGGAGAGCATCTCCCTCTGTGATCCTGAGGGCGTCCATTGCTTTGTCCTGGTCCTGCCTTTAGAACCCCCAAGTGAGGAAGACAAGAAAGAGCTAGAGACCATCCGAAACACGTTCAGCGATAGGATCAATGATTTTACCATGATTCTTTTCCTTTCTGATGCAAATAATAATAATGTTAGGAGGTTTCTAAACGAAAACAGAGACATCCAACAACTCCTTCTGACCTTTGGTGGGAAATATACTTTCTGCAACATTAAGAACAAGCAGTCAGTGTCTGAGGTTTTACTTTCTTTGGAAAATATGAGAGCTGTTGGATCCAGTGGCTTCACAAAAGGGATGCTTCCTAAGCTTGTAAGACGTGCAACAAATGCGGAGCAATATAAAAGTCCCAGTAACTTTCAAAGGATGACTCCGAATAGAGCATCTGTTGCAATAGGGACACATGGAGAATTGTTCAAGCAGGTTCAGGAGAAACAGCCTCCCAAGCCTCCAATTGTGCAGCATAGACACAGGACTCGTGCAGACTGTCTCAGGATGATGCTGATTGGGAAAACTGGCTGTGGAAAAAGTGCCACTGGGAACACTATTTTGGGCAAAGAATGCTTTACTTCGAAGATTGCTCAAAAGTCAGTAACCAAGCATTGCCAAAAAGGAACAGGAGAGATTGACGGGCGCTCTGTCGCTGTGGTCGACACCCCCGGTTTGTTCGACACAGCTCTGTCAGATGATGAAGTTCAACGTGAGTTTGTGAAATGCATCAGCATGATGTCTCCTGGACCTCATGTGTTCTTACTGGTGCTGCGGATCGGCCGATTTACACAAGAGGAAAAGGACACTGTGGAACTGATCAAGGGTTTTTTTGGCAAGCAAGCAGAAGATTTCATCATTGTTTTATTCACCAGAGGTGATGAACTTGAAGACCAGAGAATTGAGAGTTACATACAAGAAGATGAAGATAACTCCTTAACAAGACTGATAACTGAATGCGGAGAAAGATACCATGTCTTCAATAACAAAGATCGACAGAATCGTACTCAAGTCAGCCAACTCCTGACCAAAGTTGAGTCAATGATAAGGAAAAATGGCGAGGGCTACTACACCTCAGATTTGTGGGACCTAGGAAGAAAACATCAAGAAGAAATGCCAGAAAAGGAAAGAAACTTAAAAAAGGAAAAATCGAAACTGGATCAAGAAATAGAGAGAGTCAAAGAAAAGGAGATAGAGATGGAGCAGAGGAAGAGGACATTCGAAAGGGAAAGGAGAGAAGAGCAGGAAAGGAGCAAGAAAATGCAAGAGGAATTCAAAAAACTGTGGAAGCAAAAGCTTAAATCTCTGGAAAAAAAAGATCTCAAAGTCTACGAAGAAAAAATTGCCCGAGAGGAAGAAAACAAGGACGAACAATATCAGGAAGGTGATATAATCGGAAGTGAATATGAGGACATTGAGGAAAAAGGAAGGCAAGAAATAATGAAGAAAAATGAAGACAAAACATTCAGAAAGGTGCTTGATGACAAGAAAGAAAAGGAAATGGAGGATCTGAAGCAGCAACAATACAACAATGACGTGATGATTATGCTGCTTAGTAGGAACAAAGTTTACGGGAGAGACCTAAAGAAATTGAAGAAAAAACAAGAAGAAGAAATGAATGAGTTGAAGTTGAAACATGTTTTGCACAACAGAGAACATAAACAAATCAGTGACCTAGAGAAAACACATGAAAGGCAATTAAATAACTGGATAGAGGAACATTTCAAGAAAGCAGTCAAAGACAAGGGATGTAACATTTTATGAGATGTTTTTGCAATGCTCCTCCATTGGCATACCTGGCACCCCCCCACCCACCCTCGACACCTCCATTCATATATCCATCCATATATAACTGCACTGCTTCAGTCACCCATGGTGTCCCCAATGGCTCTTTACTTGGTCCCCTGCTTTTTTTTCTTTTCATTACTGATTCTTCATCACAATATATATCCTTTATTTAACCAGGTAAAAAGACTCATTGAGATTAAAATCTTTTTTCCAAGAGTGACCTGGCCAAGAAGGGCAGCATGAACAAAGTTACAACAGATAAAACACAGACAAGACAGGCAGACAAATACAGCTGTAAAACACAAATAAAATGGCACATTAGCCAGTCAATATGCGAAGTAAAACAAAATATTAAAAATGGCAACATTTTAAACGATTTTTTGGATATACGAGCATATGTTCTACTTAATATCAAGAGCTCTATTCTAAAAACCTGTACTCATGTCCGTAACCCTTGCATTGTTCTAGACCCCACTCTCTCCATACTCTGCGCTTTTACCACAACATGAAAACTGCCTTCTTGCACTCAAGCAACATTGCCCGTATCCAACCCTTTATGTCCTTCACAGCTGAAACTGAGAGCTATGCATTCATTACATCCAGACTTGATGCAACAGCATTCGATGTTTTACCTGCTTACATTCTAAAAAAACTAAATGATATCCAAATCTCTACTGCCTGCATTCTCAGTTCCAACCGCTGTTCTTTTCCCCTATCCTCCATGACCTCCACTGGCTGCCGATCATATACAGGATTGACTCTAAAATATTACTCACAGCAAAGCCATCAACAACCTTGCCTGTGGCTAAAAATTGATGCATCAAGATCACATATATTTTTTTGTTACACTAGGAATGTCTATTTGTTAGCTCACAAAGTAAATATTTTTGTGTTATTCTTTTGTTCAGTCATGTTTATAATAACAGACAGTTCTTACTGCTTTCACTTCAATATATGAAAGTATACATCCCTTATTTACTCATTTATAATGTGGATTCTCCGCACAATGTGTTTTTTTATTGATTATGTTGCGTTGTTTTTGTGCTATTTTGTTTTTTTGATTTGTGTTTTGTGTACGGCGACCTTGAGAGCCTTGAAAGGCGCCTTTATAAATAAAATGGATTATGATTATTATTATTAATATGCAAATATACTGTTTTGTTACCTGTACACACTTTAACATCAGGGAAAATGTTTCATAAATATTTGAATTGTAACATTTGTTTTCCAAGAGCTGATGCACAAACATCTATAAGCATGTTTTACAAAGTACTATGATGTTGTTCGGATTTTACTACACAATATTTGAAAATGATTTCTTATTACATTTACAGAGGGTAATGAATACTTACTAATGTGGTGTACATAAATGTGGCAGAGCTGCAGCTTACTTGTTGAATAATTGGATTACATTTGCTGCACTTATTTTTTAATATCCGCTGCCACTGTTGCCTATTCTTTGGGTAAAAACACAGGTTTTTTTTTAGGTGTCATATTTCATTATAAAGGTTTATTGTCTTTAAGTGCGTGCCGGGTATATGAACATACTGCCATGCACAAGTGTCTTCTGTTTTCTTACTTACACTCTTACACTCATAGCTGTGAAGTGCAGTGGACTTGTTTGTAACACCAACCTTTTGACATGTGGATTCTACACTAGTTTTTTACACTTTTATATTAAAGATCACTAACAACTGACTGAATTCTTTTTATATAAAATGTCTGTGACTGTATACATAGTGTGTGTGGAGAGATGAAAAGATTGAGTATTACGAATGTCTTTTTTTATCTGTAATACATTTTAGGTCAACCAGAATCGTAATCAATCAGTGAAACAGCATTTAACGCATGTTTAAAGACACAATCCTGCGGGGGTCTCAGGTAGTATTTTATCCAATGCCTTCTTTGGTCAAAAAGTATGCTTGAAAGCAGTGGGGATAAGATTTTGTTTTTTTGCTGGGAGATCTAAGTAGCTGAGTGACATTGTTGGATGTGTGATAGCATCAGATATTTTTCCAGTAAAGCAGTTGTTTCGGAAACAGTTCTAAATGGGTTTGAATCCTACTTAAAGGACACAAAAAACGTTGTTTCTATAGGTAAATACACATCCGAGTTGACAAATATGACATGTGGGGTACCTCAAGGCTCCATCTTGGGGCCTCTTCTCTTTAACATCTACATGCTACCACTGGCTCAGATAATGAAAAACTACAAAATAAGTTACCATAGCTATGCGGATGACACACACATTTACGTAACCATTTCACCAGGAGACTATGCTCCAATTCAAACACTGAGCAAGTGCACAAATCAATGACTGGAGCAAGTGCACAAATCAATGACTGGATGTGTCAGAACGTTCTCCAATTAAACAAAGATAAAACTGAGGTAATGGTTTTTGGAGCCAAGGCAGAACGTATAAAAGTTAGCGCTGAGCTTCAGTCTGCAATGTTCAAAACAACAGATAGAGCCAGAAATCTAGGTGTAGTCATGGACTCTGACCTGAGTTTCAACAGTCACATTAAAACAATTACTAAATCAGCCTACTATCACCTAAAGAATATTTCTAGGATTAAAAGACTAATGTCACAGCAGGATTTGGAAAAACTTGTACATGCTTTTATCTTCAGTAGACTGGACTACTGTAATGGTGTCTTTACAGGTCTCACTAAAACATCTATTAGAAAGCTGCAGATAATTCAGAACGCTGCTGCTCGAGTCCTCACTAACACTAAGAAAGTGGATCACATCACTCCTGTTCTGAAGTCTTTACACTGGCTTCCTGTGTGTCAAAGAATAGATTTCAAAATATTGCTGCTGGTTTATAAAGCTTTGAATGGTTTAGGCCCAAAATACATTTCTGACCTACTGCTAAATTATGAACCATCCAGAACTCTCAGGTCTTCAGGGACTGGTCAGCTTTCTGTCCCCAGAGTCAGAACTAAACATGGAGAAGCAGCGTTCAGTTATTATGCTCCAAATATCTGGAACAAACTCCCAGAAATCTGCCGGTCCGCTGCAACTCTGACTACTTTTCAATCCAGGCTGAAGACTTTTCTTTTTGCCGCTGCTTTTAATTGAACTATTCACATCTTAAACTGCACTGTAACTTTTATCCATGTATTTTTTCTTTTAATGTTTATTTTATTATCTTTGCTTTTTAATGACTGATTTTAAATGCCATTTTCTTAATGTCTTTCATTTTTTGTAAAGCACTTTGAATTGCCTTGTGTTGAAAGGTGCTATATAAATAAACTTGCCTTGCCTTGCCTTGCCTTACATAATTCTTTCTGAGACTCCACCCAACAATGCTACGGGAAATATGTAAGGGCATAACTTTGCTTCAGGGCAACTATGAGTTGACAACAAACTCGAGCTGTACCAATTATTTTGTGACAAACTGTGGCTCAAAAGGGGCATTCATGGTTTAGAGTTATGATTCATACATTCATGGTACAGCTAGTTCATGTGCCTCCCTTTGCAAAACGGAGTTATTTAACAGGAGCCAATATGGTATCTTTAATATGTACCAAATATTTGTCATCTATACCTGTCCCCAGCTGCACTTCCCCGCCATGTGAGTATTTTCAGATTTTTCCTGGATATGCATGGTTAATTCAATTCAAAGAGAAAGAGACACGTTTCTCAACCACTCTTCAGCGAAGTTCCGAAAGGAGACAATGGAAAGTCCCCTGGTTTCCCATAAGTTGTCATACTATTTCACTTGTTTTCATCCACCAATAGTTTGTTTGCCAGGTTGTTGGCCCAGCCCCTTTGTTGTTGGCATACTAAGCCTTGAATGCTTTGAATTCATTTTTGAGCTGCGGCTTCAGATGTGGCGAAACAAGATATTCCTTTCTGGTGAGTAGATCTAACAGATGATAAATGCGACTGATTATGAGATTTATAACAATGCACATAATAAAACGTATTAAGGTTGCCTAGAACCAACAACTTAGATGAATCAAAACAGTTTATTGATATCTGCACGTGTTTAACGTTCAGGCATGGGGATCTGACATACCACACTGCTTCACTTTGAATTTGGACAGTATGCTGTAACACAAGATATGATATGACTTCAACCAACAATAGGATCAACTGCAATTAAAGATACAACAACTTCAGGTAAGTGTAGCATATTTGGCAATGGGAGGAGAGAATACTGTAAAGAAGAGAAATGTAGCAACCTGAAACAAAGCAAATTTCCCTATATGAAAATAAAAATGAAACATTTATTCGGTTTATAATTCATGATAATTATGCCAATCTTTTATTATGAAAACAATATAATTCGTTATGTTTAACTATTCAACATATTCCGCATATTTAAGACATATTTAATGCATAAGTTACGCATTCAAATGTATTTAACTGAACCCACTTTTTGCTGTTTATATAATACACTATGGTCATATTTATATCTAAAACAATGAATGCACCCTTAGGAAACCTTCTAATATTGTATTTCACTATGAATAAACCACACACTATTTAGATATTTGAACATTGTTAATCTATACATTCACAAATTAACATGGTTGGCTGATAGTCTAACATACAAGTGTTATTGAGATAAATATGTTTGAATGATTTGCTAAACTTGCAAGCGCAGGGTTTCTTATCCCATTAGGACTGTATATTGTCCACCAGTTTGTAAACTACCCAGAATAACCAGAATATTGTTTCTGAAAATAACAATGCTTGTAAGGGTTTTTTTTATGCCCCAACAGGCGCAACTACAAGTGGAATTCCTCTATCACACAATGAAGAAATCAGCGTGCGGTAAGTCCAATTGGATTCATGAAATAAATATGTTCTGTCACTGATAAGACATTTTTTAATGAAATGCATGACATGATCAGAAATGAAGTTGACAAAGAAGAATGATGGCGGTGGGCCAAAGTTGGTATAAGACGATTGCTGGCTGAGAGAATCTATAGTAACTGAGTAATAATCCACAATAATGTGGATATTATCCTATCTAGTGAGTTTTAATGTTCACAAACTGAACTTTGCATTATGAAGAGTTCCGAGGAATGCTTTGGTTTTGTTCTTTCTACAAGTTGCATTGATAAAAACAAAAATATATTTTACTATGAACAAAAAGGGAACAGACTTAATGGGCTATAAAGACTGTTTCCAAAATTGAGATTAACCAAAATTATAATAATAATAATAAAGATGCATGCTAAAATGTAGTGTAGCAAGGAATGAAGGCACCCTTCGTTCTGTGTTTTGTAATCTGAGTTTCTCTGTGCCCTGCCATCTTAACTAGTTCAGTGTGCATGTGAGTTCCTCTAAGTGTGAGTCACCCTGGCTAGCTAATGTCACTGCTGTTGTTTGCCCTCTTGTTGTTGTTAACGCCCTTAGCTGCCAGCCGCAGGATAAGTATCACTATGTTAAAAATATTGTAAAGCAATCCCTCAACCATCATCAGTTCTGAATTTTGTATTGATAACACTGAAATAATTATTAAACCTGGTTACAGCAACAGCAGCCAGCCGCAAACAAGCTTCAACCCAACCTGCCCAGCACCAAACACCAAACAAAGTGACATCAATAAAGAAAGCTAATAGTCGTCAAGACTTCTGATGTTTTCCAGATGATCTTATACATTGAAAAGAAACTCAAATGTTGTACAGTTTATGGCTAAAAGATTGTATTGTATTGAATTAATGTGCTTACATTCATCATTACATTATATAACTTTCAAGTGGCTAAATGGAATGGACAGAATGATAATGGAAAGATGTAACAGCTGTGTTGTCCAAATATTATTTATATATGCCTGTCCCTAAAATTCTTTGAAAATAGATTTATAAGTGACATGAATGAAGGATTAATGAGGATAATGATATTCCGTCATTGAGTCATGTTACTTTTTAATGCTTTTGTTCTCATTGTTTTACAGTGTCTGACCTCAGGATTGCGATATTTGGAAAAAATCCAAATGAAAAGACAACACTGAGTAACTTCATCACTGCAAAAAGAGATGGTTCTCTCCCAAGAACCCCAAAGCAATGTGTACATGCCGAGGGAGAGTGGAGGAAAAAACCTTTCACAATTCTGAAAACTGCAGACGTCTTCAGTCTGCCACTGGAGAAAGTTAGACATGAGATAAAGAAGTGTGTGTTTAATTGCTCCCCTGGACCAAATGTTCTGCTACTGTTAGTGAACCCTTCTGATTTTACTGAGCAGGATAGGCAACAAATCAAGTTCTTCATGAACTTCTTTGGACCAGATGCTTTTAAATACGCAATGGTCATCATAACACAAAATGATGGGCTAGGGAATCCTTCAGTTAATCAACTCATCCAAGACTGTGAACAAAGGCAACATATAATGGACTTTGATGAAGATGATTTTCCTGAGTATGATCACCAAGAACTGATGGAGAAAATGGAGAACATAGTGGATGAAAACAGGGGACAATTTTTAACCTACACTGAAGACACAGGTCCCATGGGAGCACCTGAATGCACGAAACCACCTCTAAACCTGGTTTTGTGTGGGAGACATGGAGGCTGGAAGGCTTCAGCATCCAATGCTCTTCTGGGAGAAAGAAAGTTTGGTCCACATGTTGAATCATCAGAGTGTGTTAAAAGGCAGGTTACCCTGGTGGAGCTGCCTGCCTTGTCTGGAAAACCTCAGGAGGCAAGAAAGAAAGAAGCATTGGAGAGCATCTCCCTCTGTGATCCTGAGGGCATCCATTGCAACAGTAAGAACAAGCAGTCAGTGTCTGAGGTTTTACTTCGTTTAGAAAATATGAGAGTTGTTGGATCCAGAAAAGGGATGCTTCCTAAGCTTGTAAGAAGTGCAACAAATGCGGAGCAATATAAAGGTCCCAGAAACTTTCAAAGGATGACTCCGAATAGAGCATCTGTTGCATTAGGGACACGTAGAGAATCTCTCAAGCAGGTTCAGGAGAAACAGCCTCCCAAGCCTCCAATTGTGCCGCATAGACACAGGACTCGTACAGACTGTCTCAGGATGATGCTGATTGGGAAAACTGGTTGTGGAAAAAGTGCCACTGGGAACACTATTTTGGGCAAAGAATGCTTTACTTCCAAAGTTTGTCTAAAGTCAGTAACCAAGCTTTGCCAAAAAGAAACAGGAGAGATTGACGGGCGGCCTGTCGCTGTGGTCGACACCCCCGGTTTGTTCGACACAGCTCTGTCCAACGACCAAGTTCAACAGGAGCTTGGGAAATGCATCAGCATGTTGGCTCCTGGACCTCATGTGTTCTTACTGGTACTCCGGATTTGTCGGTTAACACAGGAGGAAAAGGACACTGTGAAACTGATCAGGGAGTTTTTTGGCAAGAAGTCAGAATATTTCATCATTGTTTTATTCACGAGAGGCGATGAGCTTAAAGACCAAACAATTGAAAGTTACATAGAAGAAGGTCAGGAGGACTCCTTAATGAAACTGATAACTGAATGTGGAGGAAGATACCATGTCTTCAATAACAACGATCCGAAAAATCGCACTCAGGTCAGCCAACTCCTGACTAAAGTTGAGACAATGATAAAGAACAATGGGGATGGATACTACACCTCAGATTTGTTCCAAGGAGCTGAGGGCGCCATACGAAAGGAAATGGAGAAGATCATGGAAGAGAAGGAAGCAGAGATACAGAGGGAGCAGACGGACCTGAAAAGAAAACATCGAGATGAAATAAAAGAGAAGGAAAGAAAAATGGCAGAGGTAACATCTCAACTGGATCAAGAAAGAGAGAGAGCCAAAGAAAAGGAGAAATACATAGAGAAGATGGAGCAGGAAGAAGGCAAGAGAGAAATAGAAAGAGACAAGAGAGCAGAGGAGGAACGGAAGAAGAAAGTGCAGGAGGAAATCCAAAGACGCGAATGGGAACAAAAACTCGAAGGTCTGGAAGAAAAACTGTATTATCTATCAGAAAACAGTTCTGTGTCTGACTTAATGCCAGTAATACAGGATAGAAAAAACATGAGACAAGAACGAGAGGCCTGGGAGAAGGAAAGAAGGGAATCGTGGCAAACACAGTATCAGGAAGAAAAGCAGAGGCAAGAGGAGCAAAGAGGCTGGGAAAAGCTAAGGCAAGAACAGGAGCAGGAAATCCAAATGATGAAAAAGAAAAGGAAAGAAGAGAAAATGATCAGAAGGGAATATGAAGAAAGAGAGTGTAAAGAATTAGACAAACTGCATGAGAAAAATATGGGAGGAATAAGAAAGCAAAAAGAAGAGGAGGCCAGAAAGCAAGCTGAAGAGTGCAACGAATTCAGAAACATGTTTATTAACGATGTTTCATTAGATATGAACAGGTCCGAAAAGGAAAGGGAGGATCTGAGGAAGTTGCAAAGAAACAAAACTGACTTGATGATAAAACAGCTGAGCAAAAACAGAACGTTCCAAAGAGACATAGAGAAACTGAAGAAGAGACAGGAAGAAGACATGATCGACTTGAAGAAGACGCATTTCCTTTACAGCAGAGAACATCTGAACGAAGAAGTCAGTGACCTGGCGAAAAGACACGAGCGGGAAATAGATGACTGGATACAGGAACATTTGAAGAAAGCAATTGAGAACAAGGCTTGTAACATTTTATGAGATGTCACACCAACACAGCTGCAAAACTGTCATGTTTTGTTTTTATTTCATACTGAACCAGTACATATACATAAATGTTCTTCAGATGCCATTACCTTGATTTAAGGGGCCCTATTTAGCTTATTTGGGTTTTTCTTATCCTTTGGTGTGTTATATAGGTTTATGTGCATGTAAATGATCTGCAAAGGCTCAAGTCCCAGAGTTTCGTTTCTCTCCGACACACTCCCCCCCCCCCCTGCCTGAAATGTCTCCATTGGACTCCTTTGTTTACTTCCTTAACATAGTGACACTTTTATTGCCTAGCGCTCCAACACATTGTACGTGATGGGCTAGGGAGCGGTACATCTCTAAGCCGTTGACCAATCACAACAGAGCCGGCCAGCCAGCCAATCAGAGCAGACTGGGCTATTATGTTTCTGTTAACACTTGACAACTTTAGTGGCCCTTTCACATAGTTTCTTTAACTTTGACGATACACTTTATGTGTTCTTAAGCTGTTAAGAGTGAATGTATAGCTGTCAGTTGTCTTTCAATCAGAAGGTTGAGGGTTCAATCCTAGTTTTACGGTGGCAGACAGGTGTTTGGAGATTTTTATTTGCAGCATTTTGTTTTCGCATGTTTTGTAAAGTGGGTGAAGAAGTTTCTTCATTTGCATGTGCTTTGGCACATTTGAATTGACATTGCTTTTGAAAGTGCAGCGTGTTGCTCTTTAAGGAAATGTTTTGGGCCATTTTAACATGTTTGCACCTGTCGGCCACCATAAAGCTTGAGATATAAATGCAGTCTTCTATTTACCATTTAAAGAACAGTGTCTAGACAGTCTATCTTGTCCGTTAAAATATATATTTTTGCACAAGCAAAACCAATATGTTTTTTTTGTGTGTGGAGTAAACCTCAAAGCTAACACTGTAAAAAGTTTTTTTTATTTTTGATCAATTTTATTTGTGTTCCATGATTACTGAAGGTTAACACTGTAAATATTTTCAAATATTAGGAAGTTTCATGCCATAATCAGTCATTTTGAATGTGAGTCATTTGCACAGTCTCTAAATATACTATGTTTTTTCTTGTTAGTACACTTCACAAGATGATGTATACAATTGACCACTTGTTCTACTGTAACAATGTCGGAGGCTGTACAAACTACAATGTGTTGTTTGGATTTTGCATGTGTACAATTATTTTCAGATTTACTTTTAAAACTATATTTAACAAATATTTCTTATTACACATAGAGGGCAGGAAAAGTTACTCCCGTGTTATAAATAATTGTGTCAACCGCAGTTTGTTCTGAACATCATCCCTGCTGCCACTGAAGAGAGTCAGATTTCATCATAAAGTGTCATTGTCTTTAAATGTCGGCTAAACATCTGATCATCTTTGAAAACGTTTTTCCTTTTTGTATGTTTACAGTCAGCCCTGAGCAGTGCTGTGCTATGTTATCTGTTGTTATAATTAGGGCTGGCTCATGCTGGCCTTGAAAATCCTTCTGGGTCATATTTGTTATTGTATTTTTATTTTGTATTTTGTATTTACTTAATTTTATTTGTGTTTTACAATAACATTAACATTTAGTCAAATAGATAGTCTATCTTGGAATTGTATTATATATTTGTACAGCTTCATTCATGTTAGTTGATCTGTACAAAGTGTAAAGCCCCCTGAGACAAATGTGTTTTGAGATATTGGGCTATATAAATATGTTTTATTTTATTTTATTTGCTACACCCATAGACTGCATATATAAAGGGTAACAACAACCTTCTGAGTTGTGGTTTCAACACTTGTTCTTTTAAATTAAATACCAGTCCGTAACAACGAGTGAAATTATCTGTCTTTATTTATATATTTATCTTACTTTAGAAAAAAAAAAAATCTGAATTCATTTTACATATCTTATCTCCTATTTCTTATCAACATTAAAGGCAAGCAGATTCTAAATTAGTCAGTCAACATTTTATTGTTAAACTTTCCCCCTTCTTTTCACTTATATTTGTGACAACAAACAAACTATCATGCAATGAGCAAACACATCTAAAGTCAGACATGCATCTGCATTTAGTCTCCTGCCAATTTTGGTCATCTATTTTCATAAAAAAATAAGGCACATTCCTAACACCATTGCCATAGGACGCAATATAAAACAGAATGATCATCTGTTGTGTTTTAAAACTTGTGCTTAAAGGTAGGGTAGGTAAGTTTGAGAAACCGGCTCGAGATACACTTTTTGTTATATTCCATTGAATGCTCTTAACATCCCGATAGCAATGAATATCTTAAGTGCTTTGACAAAAAATCCATAAAAAAATGTCATCTGTAGAAGCCGTGGCGCTGTAAAAAGCACGACCAATCATTTTAGCCGGCCCAGCTAAAATAACTGGATGGCCTACCTGCCGGTCAGCCTTCCATCTCGTGCACAAACTTATCTCGTGCCCTCATTGGTCATGTGCACGTTCATGTGTGTTGGAGGAGGGGCTCTGTAAGGAAGTGGCAGATTTTTTCCGGCTGTGTATTTTCAAATTCTAGCACACTCGAGCTGGTTTCTCCAAAATTACATACCCCACCTTTAAGGAGGCGTGTTTCAATTGGTTTCACCTTGGCTATATGCCAATGTAAATAAAAATGACTACAGTAATCCTTTTAAATTTAACTAGGGACGATGCACATTAGCTAACACGAGCACTTGAGTGCATCAATTAAAGGCTGCTTGAAATCAGTGGGGATAAAAAGTGAGTCTCCTTTTTGTTCTTGTCTTGCCTGAGAGAAACAACAATGCTAAAGCAAATAAAAATGCTAAGGCAAATAAAAATGAGCATAGCTTTGCTTCAACCAACTACGAGGTGAACACCCATCTCAACTTGGCTGCTGGTAAACAAAACTGTAGCAATTCTTCTGTGACAAACGGTGCATTCCTGGTTTTGAGCTAACATGATTCATACATTCAAGGTAGACAGCTAGCTCATCTGCCAACCTTTGCAGCGATTTGAGATCATTTGAAGGGAGTTGTGCCACTCCGCTTCTTTTCAAAATGTATCATTATTGCCTTTTTTTTTTGTTCTTTAGCCTGCTAACTGAAGCCAAAGTAGGCATAAATGGCCAAAATGGCACAATGTTGGTGTACCAGCTATTTGCTATCTATTCCTGCCGTCCTTTCTGAAAGTGCATTGAAAAAGGTGGACCAATAATATTTATTACAAATGTATTTTACATTTTCGTCGATGTTGACTCAAACTGAACCCACCCATGAATCTCTGGCTGTGTTTTAACCCTAACGGCCCGTCCACACAGCAGCGTTAAAGACATCTTCCAACGCTTCTGCCCATTCACTTTGAATGGGGTGACGTCACTTTACCTCACTTTTCGCCGAACTGCATTGTGGGAAGCAAAGCGGAGATTTCCAGGCATCTCAGGCTTCAAAAGTTGAGCAATGTTCAACTTTTGAAGCTGAGGTGGAAGCGTCAGCCAATCAAATCCTGTTTATGCAAATCTGACAGTTCAAGCGCTAGCCAATCAAATCGCGTGTATGCTGGGAGAGACATACCGCAGGTCATTTCCTCATATTCCAAAAAATGGAGGAGAAATTAGCGGTAGGGAATCACCCGGTGCTTTATGACCAGTCCCTATTTACCTACCGGGATATAAACCGGAGGAGCCAGGCATGGAGGGAGGTGGCAGAGACAGTGGTAGGTTTTCGCCTGTTTGGGGAGTTTATATCCAGTTTACTTCGGGCTTTTTTGCTTTGTATGTCGGGGGCGGGAGATTCATGTGATTGGTTGTTGGTCGCGTTGCTCGCAAAAAATCCCCAAGCTTCAGATACGCCCACCTCCAAGATTTTTTTAACGCTGCTGTGTGGACGTAACGTAAGGGTTTGGTTTGTTTCCAAACCGATGAGGTATAGGTGTCAGCCGTACAGGAATGCATTTATCAAACTTGGTGATGTGACAGAGATAAGGATTGTTGGGAATACACACTCAGTATTTCAGTTTCAGTAACTCTTTGAACCGTTGCCAAGCCCTATACAGTAGATACATGCACTTAAGAGGAATCAAACCATGATCAGGCTTTTCTGATGTTTTCTCATCTTGGTGAATCAAGAGAATGATGCGGTCAAACGAGCAAAAGCATTTATTATTTGTCATATTCACAACAAATCCAGTGAAACAGTTGTTGGCAATTACATTTTGTGTTGTCAGACTTCCTTCAATAATGCTGAGGGAAATATGTAGAAACATAACTTTGCTGCAATGCCAGCTAAGAGGTAACACCCATCTCTAGATGCGGCATATTTGATGAAAGTAATATGTACCGGTAAATGAGTTGCATTGTCTAATTCACGTTTGACATTTCATTGATATTCACTTTTGGCTGCATCTTGCTGGGGACAGGTTACTTTTGTTATCCCCGTGACGGGAAAGCCTTTGTGCTGAACCACAACACACCCAGTCTTCAGGGAAGTTCCACAACGGGTAAAACCAGACCAATTACCATAAGTCGACTATCGCATCCGGGATTTTTGTGTTATGACTGTTTCATTGTTGTCATACCTATGTTGGGCCCTGCCCTGTCAGCTCTTCAGAGAAAAATATTTCCCTGCGAGAGATCATCTTATTTTGGATCTCGTGCTTGCAACAAGAAATAACCTGGTGAGTAAATCAATTGTAAAATGTAAATGACATGTACAATAAATATGCAGAATGTTTAAAAGCCTTTAAAAAAATCTTTCAATGGATTCATTAGCGCAGTTCATTTTTAATTCTCAGGTGACGACTGCTCAGCTGATCAGATGGTCACAGCCAGTGAGAAATAAACTACTCTAAGACAGCAACGACAATAACCTCAGGTGAGAAAATAGGTGGCGGCTAGCAGTCAGCAAGATGTCCTTTTGTCTAGCTATTAGCATGTTCTAAAAAGTCAGGGTGGCACAACTGTAGGATGGGAGCTTTACAGTAAACAGGGGATTACATTATAAAGACGACCCCAAGTGAGTTTCATGGCTGATAAAATAATGGCTGAAAAATAATTGTAGATAGGTCTGCTACTAGTTACTGCTACTAGAGAACCGAATCAATGTCGGTGGTATAACCAATGTTAAATATGATTTTATAATTAAACTCTTTATCCTTTATGATCTTTGTAGCGAGAGTAACAGTTAATACAGGCGTCAGAGTTCTGCTGAAATGAGTTGCAAGAGTCGGGTGGTGCAATCATAAGGAATGTTGCCATATCAAATAAATATAATTTCTCAAAGCTTTAAGATTATTTACTAATATATTGTAATGTTATCAGTAAGTAACTATATAATGTTATAGTTTTAAGTTGTAGACTTTTTGATGATTATAACTAAAAATAAATATTTTTTAGATGCCACTGTCATGCAAAAACATGTAACTGTAAATACAAAACCACCAAATAATCGACACTGTAAATAGCTACATGCAGATACAAATTATCATTTAGAATAAATAGTAGGACCATATTATTTGTCATTGCAAATACAATTTTTGGGTGGTGAAAGTAAACATAGACATGAATTTAAACACTTAAAACCATCAAAACCAAAAGATAATACTGTACGACACTGTCAAAGTTCCATGTTTTAGTTGATTATAATCTTGACAGGTTTCTCAGCAAAGGTTATATTTTTAAATATCAGAAAATCCAGTTGTTTTGCCCAGCGAGTATGATTGTTGTATTCACCTAGGCAAAAAAACAACAACCTGTGAAACTCTCCAGGCTTCCAAAAAACAAGTCCAAATTAGCTGTGTAAAAATACACCCTTAGTCTACCAATTGTGCATGTACTCATACTTCACTGTGGAATTATTATGTTTGGTATGGAGCTAATTTCCTGCCATAACTCCACAAACAAACTAAACAGGTTTTACAAATGCCACATGATTCACTAACAAACACAATGTGGTTTGCAAATACAAAACACCATCTACAAACTAATGCATTTAGTTTTGCAAAGAAAAAACGTAGCCTATCTATCAAACAAACACATAACATTTTTCTAATAAATCATGTTTCAGAGACAAATTCAGCATAGGTTTTACAAGTACACAACTTTTTTTTACAACGACAACACTTATTTTTACAAGTACAAAACTTGTTTTTACAACTACAACACTTTTTTTTACAAGTACAAAACTTTTTCTTCTCACGGCGGAATATTACTGCCAAAAGTCACGTGACTCACTCACGTGACTTTTGGCAGTAATATTCCGCCGTGGCTGGCTCATACACACCAAGCCCCCAGGAAGTGCGCCGGACTCTGATGAAAATATTCGTGCTGGCCAAACGGCGGTACTACACTTCCTTTTGGTTGCCAGGCCCGGAAACACTTTTTCCCATTGACTTACATGGGGAAAGAGTGGTCTGTAAATCGTTGGATAATTTTTTTTAAACTAAATAAACTACCCAGTATGAACACTTGTATAGCCCTTATTAAAAACATTCGTTCCTCAAGTTGTAAAATGTGCTAATAACGTTATTCTGAGAGTTATTTCCCTCTGCATTATGAACGCGCATCTAACCCACGGGACCGCGCCGCCCGGCACGTTCATGTTACGTGTTCAGCACTACATGCGTTTATCTTTACCCATGGATGCACAATAAGAACGGACCCATATCGCCTTACTGCCAGCCCACGGAGCTGTAATAATGGATATATTGCACATGTTTGCTGTAATTCATCATTTGTAAAATATTATACTACATGGGCTGTATGATTAAATCTTGTACCGTAAATGTTGTATTAAATAAAGTTAATATTACCGACGTAGATTAAGGTCCCTGTAGCTTCTTATTGCACTAAGAAGCTTATTGCACTGTGTGTGTATGTGTGTATATATATATATATATATATATATATATATATGTGTATATATATATATATATATATATATATATATATATATATATATACAGTGCAATAATTATTTCATGCTAAATGAAGCTCTGTTGCTTGGATATCACTAGATCCTGTTACAGCGTAATATAAAAGTACATAACGATTGATGTGTAAATTAGCATAATTACTAGCTAACCGCTAGCTGCTAACTGCAGCCTCGTTAATATCAAATCTATCATAACAAACATTACCATGCTGTCATGAACGTGCGGTGCTGTTACGTGTACGCTAATTGACGTGCTTGATGTGAACGAGCATTTTGGGGGGCATGGTTAAAGTTGCGCATGCGCTATGAGCGCACATACGGGTACTTCTCAGGCATGCCGGGTAATCTGTGACGTTTCGCTCTCTCAAAAGTTGGGCCATTTTATCATCATGCGCGAATGAGCAACTCTCATAGGAATGAATGAGGCCCCGCCTCCCACGCTGTATCCAGTTCTTATTATACATCCATGATACACACTCACACATGCTCACTCACACATGCTCCACGGCAGCAGGGGGCGCTACTGAGTCCATTTGGGAAGGCGGGAGGTGTAGCAGAGCATGGAACAGCCCTTGCAAGCCTGATGACAGCGGTGTTTCTAGCGATCCAGCGATCTGGGTCAGTGTTATAGTGATAATATTATAAACAAGGTGAATTTAGCGATCACAACGAAAACAGCCAAGACACATATTGAGCCCAGAAAATGAATGTTATTAGGGCTGTAAATATAATAAGCCTTTGTCTAAAATGGACAACATTGTAACTAAGGAGATTTAAACTATACAGCGATTCTGCACACTGTCAATCAGCTGCTCTTCATTTTCTTTCCTGCTATATTCAATGAGTGATACAAATATTTGTTACCATACGTTCTGAATAAAACTGATACTGTTGGATTCGGTACTAGTTGACTGCTACCAGAAATAAAAGGAAGTACTTTTACTGTGTACTTTTTGAGTAATCCTCTGTCAATGTCCCCTCCTGAGTACAATAATACATGTTTCTCTGCTATTTTGAATAAGCGTTAAAACACCTTTCTTCCCGAGACTGATATTGTTGGACAGAGTACTTTAAGAGGATGGTTGACATGATATCAGCAATACTTCCAGTCAGTACTCCACCAGCAGCATTTTCACACCTTGGAAAGTCTTTAGAGACTGGCCTGGATAGCTGGTCACAAATATCCTTCAGCAAAGTGACACACCCTTGTGACTCTTGTTGGCCTCTTATGGGGCTGCTGTCTTTTATTTCTCTGCTCCTAGTTCATTCCTCTTAGATTCTTCCATCAGTCCCAGTCATTGCATGTCTGTCAATAGAGCTTGGAAAAAATGTGTCCAATTCAACAAAATGTTTTTGTGAAGGTCAGAGATAAATTATAGATTGTTTGATTGTGTAATTACAAGGTGAGAGAAAATAAATCCACATCCTCCTATTAAACTTATTTTATTTACTTTTCTTACTATTTATTTATACTTACTTGTATTACATGTTGAACCACATGCTGGATATCTTCCCCAGCCTCAAGGAAATACAATAAAATTAATGGATTCATAATTTAAAATATTTATAAAAATGTATAAATTAATAATGTTGTGTGCAAACATTTCAAATTGAAATATAAAATGAAAAAAAAGTTTACTTTTGAAATGATTTCTCACAAAAACCTTTCTAAATTATAGTAAATTATTAAAAAGGTTTCGTCAATATACGTTTTTCTGCCTAAAATAGTTCAAATTGAACGTAAACTATATCAAACACCATATCCATGGCAATTATCCCATTTTTGTTAAGTTAATAACAATATTGATATTATATATATATATATATATATATATATATATATATATATATATATATATATATATGTATATATAATATATATAGCATATAATTGATGCAGTCTTTCTGAACATTTTTAAAATACTGCAAATGAAGAATATTTGCAATGTTTTACACAGATAGTGCCTTAACTTGAATTTGAAAACACGTGGCAACTTTATTAATACAGCAGTTGAAAAGATTTGTGGAAGGATAAATTCTTCATGGGCTTCAATGGCTCTCTAGATAAAGGGTGTTTTATGGTTGCTTGTATTATCCTCAGATAGTGGTTTGTTTAAATAACTAGTGACACTTGAATAAATATTGAAAAAAAGGGCTCCAAAAAAGGCATATATATATATATATATATATAACCTGGCCGGCTTAACCCGTCTGTATTTCTTCAAGCACCACAAGATTCATAGTTTATAAAGTACAATTCTGGGCCATTGATTGTGTTATTTCTCCAAACACATACAGTAAACATGCCTGTTATGAAGCCTTAAAATGGTGCAGGAAAAGGACTTTACATTGGGTTATACTTAAAGACAGGACTATTCAGTTAAGAGAAGAGAAAAAAGGAAAGAAAATTGTTATAATGGGTGATGTAACATTAATGACAGACATAATATGAGGTCCTTGGCACTCAGACTTTAGAGGGGTCATTTTGTGATCATGGGGCATCACCCTTACAGCATCAGGACAATATCATATGGAGTCAGATACTGGAAGTGGGCTGGAGGCGTTAACTGGGACTGATGGAAGGATGAGGCTGATGAGACTGAAGAATCTGCGAGGAACGAACTAGCTGCAGAGGAATAATTATATATTAAAAGACAGCAGCATCATAAGAGGGCAACCATGTGACAGAGTGTGTTACTTTGCTGAAGGATATTTGTGACCAGCTATCCATTCCAGGCCAGACTCTAAAGACTTTCCAAGGTGTGAAAATGCTGCTGCCGGAGTACTGACTGGAAGTATTGCTGATATCATGTCTACCATCCTCTTAAAATACTCTGTCCAACAATATCAGTCTCAGGAAGAAATGTTTTTTAACGCTTATTAAAAGAAAAACATGCATTCTTGTACTCAGGAGGGGACATTGACAGAGGATTACTGGAAAAGTACACAATTAGTACTTCATAGTACTTGTGGGGGTAGTTTCAGTAGTACTGAGTCCAACAGGATCAATCTCACGAAGAACTAATGGCAACAAAAAATAATTCCCTCATCAAACTTAGCAGAAGTGACTTGATTTTGTTCTCAGCAGGGGACTTTGACAGAGTATTTCTCAAAAAATACACAGTAAAAGTACTTCAACGTATTGTTAGTAGTAGGCTTACTAATACAAAGTCAAACCGTATCAATTTCATTAAGAACTAATGGTAACATTTTATTTTTATCATTCATCAAAGATAGCAAAAAACATGCATTATGTACTATGGAGGGGACTCTGACAGAGGAATACTCACAAAGTACACAGTAAAGTACTTCCTTTTATTTCTGGTAGCAGTCAACTAGTACCGAGTCCAACAGTATCAGTTTTATTCAGAACGTATGGTAACAAATATTTGTATCACTCATTGAATATAGCAGGAAAGAAAATGAAGAGCAGCTGATTGACCGAGTGCAGAATCGCTGTATAGTTTAAATCTCCTTAGTTACAATGTTGTCCATTTTAGACAAAGGCTTATTATATTTACAGCCCTAAGAACATTCATTTTCTGGGCTCAATATGTGTCTTGGCTGTTTTCGTTGTGATCGCTAAATTCAGATCGCTGGATCGCTAGAAACACCGCTGTCATCAGGCTGGCAAGGGCTGTTCCATGCTCTGCTCAACCTCCCGCCTTCCCAATGGACTCAGTAGCGCCCCCTGCTGCCATGGAGCACTCACGTGACTTTTGGCAGTAATATGCCGTGAGAAGAAAAAGTTTTGTACTTGTAAAAAAAAGTGTTGTAGTTGTAAAAACAAGTTTTGTACTTGTAAAAATAAGTGTTGTAGTTGTAAAAAAAAGTTGTGTACTTGTAAAACCTATGCTGAATTTGTCTCTGAAACATGATTTATTAGAAAAATGGTATGTGTTTATTTGATAGATACGTTTTTTCTTTGCAAAACTAAATGCATTAGTTTGTAGATGGTGTTTTGTATTTGCAAACCACATTGTGTTTGTTAGTGAATCATGTGGCATTTGTAAAACCTGTTTAGTTTGTTTGTGGAGTTATGGCAGGAAATTAGCTCCATAGTTTGGCCACTTTATGTCATAATAAAATGTTGCCTTTTCATAAAACAGACAATCAAAAGCTCCTCCAGCTGAAGAACTCTCCCTAAAGCTGTACCAAAGCAACACAATGGCAGCATCAGCTTTTGGTGAGTATGTTCTGTAATCGAGAAGGCCTATGTTATCACTGAAACCCAATATGATAACAGAAATTAGGTAAACCACACAAAAGAGGGAGTGTATAGGATTGTTGCAGACCAAAATAATGGGGAGGTTTCTTGACACTGACTTGTTGCATAGCCTGTTTTAGTTGGCTTATCTAAGTCATACTCGTAATAAATGTTGGCAAAGTATACGAAAAAGAGGGCCGGAGTCAGAGAGGCCAAAGCATAAACTAATGAAATGGAGTGTTAAGCGCCCTGAATGTGACACACACGTTCATAGAAAACACAGAAATATTGCATTTGGTGAATTGGGTGACAGCTACAACCCGATTCAAGAATTATTAAAAGGTTATTGTCTTATTGTGGAGCATTACATTACCCCTGTAGTCATTTTTTTTTTTTCATATTGACAATATGCTATTCCTGTAGTTTTTTAGATTTTTTATAAATGACAAATTGTAATATTTCTGCATTTTTTCCTTGTCATGCACTGAAATTGAAAACATACTGAACTGTGACTCCAAAACTGAGGTACAAACCAAAATGTGAATGTTTGTGTACGACTACTGTCGAAGCCCTAATGCTGTAGTATAGAAAGACAGACATTTTCCCCAGTGGTATTTGCAGCCCAAACCAAAGCTTAAGTCAGAGGTAGAAAAACGTCAGAAACTTCTAAAAAGTGCCTAGATTGATCTTATCTGATGGTTACGTGCCCTCTCGTGTAAAGCAGTACTGATAACATTGTACCAAATGGTACATGACTATATATCTGTTAATGTTGATGATGTTTTGTCCCTTTAAAAGCGAATGATTGGTCAATGTTAGGTTCAAATGTTTTCTAAGACCAAAAACAAACAACCATCGAAATTGAATCAAAGTATAACGGACATTCTTATTCAAAATAACGCAGTAGGATGGAAAGAGCCGAAGCCAACTTTATGGATACCGTTGCCATGCAAATAAATTACACCGTTTTAGCAGGCCAACTCATTATTTTGTTGTGGTCAATGCCCAGTGATGCCCATGTCCTTGTTTTGACAAGTTATCTGACAACCGCAAACTGTTCAACATCTGTACTACTCTCATTCGGTTCCTATGCAACAAAACTACCATATGTGTACATAAGTAGAACAATCTTAAATCTAGAGTTCAAAGTCAAAGAGCCATACAAAGTGGCTAGGTTGCTCGTGTCTGATGGTTGATTAGCGGGCAGTGTAAAACGAGTAATGACATTGTACCCAATGGTACATGGCTGTATATATATATGTTTTTTTGCTCTTCATGATATTTTACCCCTTGTTAGAAAAATATCACTAGTCACCGGCTTGAGCTTCAATATCAGGATACATGTATTTATTATCCTTGCAAGAATGGAAGTAGTCATCACATACAGAGCATATGGTACAACTAGTTCCTGAACAGTGTCCTTCACATGCTTATATACAAGAGAGGGTGTTACACAGTAACAAGATGGAGGAATACCGGTTCAAAGCAGTATACTAAGTTTAGTTCAGATTAGCTAAGACCCACGTCGGAAATGATCATGCTTGTCATATGTCTATCTCCATAGAGGCTGAATCATCATGTTAATCACATAGCTATCATATGCCTAAAACAGTCCTGATGCTCTTCTAGGTAATCATACATCCTGTCATGTACACAGCTACGTAGGGCCTTTGTTATCATGTGCTACTCTGATATTGGAAGAGCACATTCAGTATTTTCCCAACACCCTTAACCAGTTAAGCCCGGAGCCGGTTTTTCAGGTCTCAGGCTCTAAATGACATTCCCAGAACAAATGACTATATCTTCTAAAAGGGGTAAATTAATCATATTTTTTCTCAAAGCAATGATAAACCTGTGAGTTGGATGTAGAAAAGTCAGAATCAATATAGAATTTTTTATTTTTAAAGTAAATTCAGATTGAACATAGTAAAAAAATGTAAATTATAGTGTCCGTCTAAAAATAAAACATTACTTATAGTGAAAACCACCCTTGAATGATGGAATAGTAGACTAAAAGCTTTAGGAATCCAAACTATAACATATAATAAGTACCCTTTATCAAGATTGATGCAAAACAAGTGACATTTGACCTTTTTAGAGAGGTGTAGAAAGAAAAAAAATCCACCTCTGGGGTCATTTGGGTGGATTTGCCGTTTCTCTGGAACCCATTGGTCGATTTTGGTGATTGACATCTCTTTTGAACCGTTAGAGCCAATTACACGTTACCATGAGGAGTGAGAGTGATGCACATGCAGTTTGCCCAAACCAAAAGCTATGTTACGCTCTGAAAACTGAAAACTACGCTTTTTGCCATAAATATGAAGATGGATTATCAGTAATCATTTCAAAGGGACACAGAGACATTGGATTAACCTTCAGCAGCGTTTTATGCGTTCTAATGCCATTGAACACAACTTTTGATCAGAAGACATCAAAGGTAAGACTTATTTGCGTTTTGGCCCCGTAAAGCTACGTGGTGTGTCTGGGTTTGCCTTTTCTGCCGCGAGTTTTGGTCGCTCAGTGATGATACTTATACCTATAGAATCTGTGGACTCACAGCTTTAATCTAATATCTTGTTTGTGCAGATCCGATAAGTAATAAAGTATTTCTACCGTGAGATCTGTGCCAAGTGCGTTAGCATTTTTTCGCGTAGTGCTAATTCAGAGGCTTTGCGTTAGAGTTGTGTTTTGTTTAGCTAAAAATGGTTCATATCGTCAGTTAGCTGAGTTTCTTCCCGTTAAGTGGGTATGACATATTAATAGGTTGTTAAATGTTAAGAAGCCCTGAGACACAGTTTCATGAAAAATAAAAAAGCCGGCAGCCCCAAAGGAAATGATTGGTTAATCTAGAGTTAAGAAATGTGACAGTGGGCTAACTGTGTGTGGGCTAGTGTTAGTGGGCTAACTCTTTCTATTTATTTGGTCAGTGGTGTGCCCCATTTTATTTTGATCATGTCGAATGACCACAGCAAACTGTTCAATGTCCGAGTTCAGTTGACCCCACATGTTCCTAGGTTTCCTTTATGGAACAACCTGCAAATAAATGCTGTATAACAGGGGTGGGGGACCTCCGGCCTCCGGGCCGTATACGATCCGCGAGACCATTTGATACGGCCCTCAAGGTAATTTATAAACACACGCAAAAAAAAAGAAAATTAAAGAAATCTAGACCGCAATAGAATCAAACAAGCAACTGGCTGTTTTGCTGGCCAAGTACATGTTCCTTGAACACAACACGAGCGTAACGTGTCATCACGTGGTGTAGTGCTGCCGGAACGCCGCTCCAGCACTTAAAAAATTGCAGTACCCATAAGGAGCCGTACACATGCCGCAGTTTTTTCGTGGTTGTGTCTTTAGTTGGAAGCCCAGTGGCGATCTGTCATACTGATCATACAATAACGCCATCGAAGATTATATGATACAGTACAGTACAAGTACTTATGGGTCTCTGTGTCATTCAAGCTCAGCTCTGTGTGTGTGGCACGAGCGCATTTTGTGTGAGCAAGAGAGAGAGAGAGAGAGAGAGAGAGAGAGAGAGAGAGAGAGAGAGAGAGAGAGAGAGAGAGAGAGAGAGAGAGAGAGCGCGATACCGGGGATTGTTGTTAGCATCTGGTTAGCTAGCTATGCTAACGGATCTACATCCAGGTGGAAGAGAGCTCTCTCCTGACAGACTGAGAGGCTCTGATAACCTCAGCTCAGTGAGGTAAAGGCACACCTTTATATGATCATTATAGTTATAAAAAGATAAGAGATACAGTTTGAAAGGGGAGTGATTTGTAAAATATCCATAAAGAAAAAGAAAATCTGCTTACAATTCTGTTCCAATGGGTGTTGGGAGATGTATCCATAGATCTTTTAATTTTGCTCTCTAAGTGCACCAGATTGATGCTTTTAACTTCAATATTAAAAAAAAAAAAAATCTTAGACCCCAAAAAGACCCCCTTAGAGGATGTTTGGTCCCCCCCCCACTTAAATCATGTTCACATGGATAGGAAACTAAATACATTTGCACACATCTTGTCCATATCTTTCTGTTTTGGTGGTCATGCCACAACCGTGCACGTGCATGCATGCGCGAGTCATAGTGAGTGTCTGCATTTAGGTCCTTATGCCTTTTACACACTCTCTCTAAAGCATAACATAAAAACATTAAAAATAAAACAGAAAGATATCTGGATTAAGAGGTTGCTTTTTCTTTGCACATCATGAAAGAAAGGCAAAATGAATGGGCTGTGATTTTAGTAGAGGTTGAGTTCAATAATTTGTACGGCCCTCGGAGGATGTTGTAAAAATTGAAATGGCCCTTGAGAGGAAAAAGGTTCCCCACCCCTGCTGTAGAACCTCAAAAAAATATGGTATAGGCATTTTTATATTTAAAAGAAACAATATCATGTTCAATTTGCTTTGGGTTCCCAAATGGATAACCTTATTATCAAATTATCAATACATATCTATAGCTTCTCCGCAAGTAAGCAATGCACCATACTGTAGCAGAATCGCAATAGTTTGTATCTCCAAAAATGATTTGTTGAGGGATATTTCAAAAGATTTATATATCAACATATTTATTAGATTTCGGAAAGTGACTCAAGGCTAATGGCAAATAGTAAACAACACAGGACAACCTTAGCTAACCAACTTAGTAGAGGAACAAATTAAACGTTTTACAAAACACAGAATAAAGATGCATTTTTTAATCAAATAATTTTTGACTGTCTTTAAATAACTTCCATACGTTCATGTTTGAACCACTTAGAAAAATGGAAACAGACAATAAATAAATAAATGTGCTCATTGACTTATCGAAATGTTAATGCTTTGGATTTTGTCGTTTTACAGCATCTGAACTGAGGATTGTGGTGTTTGGAAAGGATCTTAATGAAAAGACAACACTTAGTAACTTCATCACAACGGAAAAAGACTCTCCTTATCTGAACATGCAAAATCAATGTAAAGTCAGCAATGGAGAACGGAGGGGGGAACAACTAACAGTAGTGAAGACCTCAGATGTCTTCAGTCTGCCTGTAGATAAAGTAAGACATGAGATGAAAAAGTGCGTGGCTCTTTGCCCCCCAGGACCAAATGTCCTCCTTCTATTACTAAAGCCTTCTGATTTCAACGAAGAAGATAGACAAACATTGAAGTTCATCCTGAATTTCTATGGTCAAGATGCTTTTAAATACTCAATGGTTATCCAAACAGAAAATGGCGAGGTACAGAATGCGTCTTTAAACAAAGTCATCCGAGACTGCAGACAACGGCAGCAAAGCATTGACTTTGAAAAAAAAGCTTTTACTGAAAACGATTATCAAGCACTGATCAAACAGATGGAAAAGATAGTGAGTGACAACAAAGGAGGATATCTACACTTTACTGAAGAAGATGATCGCATGACAGCATCTTTAACTTCCGATCCCTTCCTAAACTTGGTGTTGTGTGGGAGATTTGGAGACTTAAAGAGTTTAGTGGCCAACGCCATTCTTGGAGAAAGTATGTTTGGTCCACCTTCTGACTTATCAGAGTGTGTTAAACATCAGGGAGAGGTGTGTGGACGCTGGGTGTCCCTGGTGCAGCTGCCTGCCTTGTATAGAAAACCCCAGGAAGAAGCGATGAAGGAATCATTCAGGTGTATCTCCAGCTGTGGCCCTGCGGGCGTCCATGCCTTCATCCTGGTCCTACCTGTGGGTCCCCTCACTGATGAAGACAAGGGAGAGTTAGAGACCATCCAGAACACATTCAGCTCTCGAGTCAATGATAACACCATGATTCTGTTCACAGTCAAGACAGATTTCAATTTGCCATCTGTTGCAAGATATATGAAAGAGAACACACACATCCAGGAGCTCTGTCAGAGCTGTGGAGACCAATATGTTGTCTTCGACCTTAGAGACAAGCAGAGGGTTTTCCATGTGTTGCACACTGTGGAAAAGATGAGAGCTGGTGAATCCAAAGGCTTCACAAAGGAAATGATGGCCAAGCCCAGGTTGAATACGGTAGCAGGACAACATTTTGTACTGAAAACGGCTGGTTATAAACGCCAGAGCAGTGGATGCCTCAGGATGGTGGTCATTGGGAAGACTGGTTGTGGAAAGAGCGCAGCAGCAAACACTATTCTGGGCAGAGAATGCTTCAAATCTAAAGCCAGCGCAAAGTCAGTGACCGAGTTTTGCCAAAAAGAAACAGGAGAGATTGATGGACGGCCTGTTGTAATAGTCGACACCCCAGGCTTGTATGACACAACTCTGACCAACGAACAAGTTCAACAGGAGCTTGCGAAATGCATCAGCATGTTGTCTCCTGGACCTCATGCGTTCTTACTGGTGCTGCAGATTGGCCGATTTACACAAGAAGAGAAAGATACTGTGCATCTGATCAAAGAGTTATTTGGCGAGAAGTCAGGAGACTACATCATCGTTCTATTCACCAGAGGAGATGAACTGAATGTCCAAACAATTGAGAGCTACATAAAAGACGACGACGAGCAAGAGTTAAAAAAACTCATAACTGAATGTGGAGGAAGATACCTGGTCTTCAATAACAACGATCAGAATAATCGTACTCAAGTGAGCAAGCTTCTGACCCAAGTTGAGTCAATGATAAGGAACAATAGTGATGGATGCTACACCTCTGAGATGTTCCAAGAAGCTGAGGCCGCCATACAAAAGGAAGTGGAGAGGATCCTGCAAAGGAAGGAGGGCGAGATACAGAGAGAGATAATGGACTTTGAAGATAAACATAAAGAAGAAATGCAGGCAAAGAAGAGACAACTGGCAGAACAAATATCCAAAACGGAACGAGAAACAGACTTTAAAACCAGTCTATTCAAGATGAAGGAGGAGTTCATCAAGGAGCAGCAGGAAAAGAGGAAGAAAAAACAAGAGAAGAGAAAAGAAGAGGAAGAAAATAGAAAATGTCTGGACCAAATTCAACAAATAGATCTGGAACAAACTCTTGAAGCCCTGCAAATTAACAGAAAAAATGGAACAGAAAAACAGCCAACTGCTGACGCAAAGCGGACGCAGAACAGAGAAAAGATGAAACGAGAGAAAGAGACATGGGAGAAGGAACCTAAGGAAAATCTTGAAGAACAACAGAGACGAGTTGAGGAGGAAAAACAACTTAAAATTCGAGAGGAATATGAAAAAGAAAGACTGGAATATGACAAGAAAATAAAAGCAGATCTAATTAGAAAAGAACAAATGGAGAAAGAATTGAGTGAACTACAGGAGAAACTTTTGAAAAATCAGGCAGCAATCCAGAAAAGACACGAGGAAGAGGCCAGAAAGCAAGCTGAAGAATTCAACGAATTCCAACTCAGAAACACCGACGACTTTGCAGCTCAGATCGAAAAACAGGACAAGGAAATGGAGGACCTGAACGACAAGCAACAGAAACACAACGACTTTATAGTACAACACCTATGCAAAAACAAACCGTATCGGAAAGATTTTGAGAGACTGATGAAAAGACAAGAACAAGAAATGAATGACCTGACAGTGACACTATGTCCACCAGAAGATATGGACAAGGTAATCCATGATCTAAAGACAAAACAAGAAGAAGAAAAAAATACCTGGATACGAGAACATGTCAAAAAGGCCAGAGGCAGGTGTGTCATTTTGTAAGCCCTTGTTATTTTCCCTAGCCCAATCTTCCATGGCAAAGCAGCGAAGCCTATGCGGAAGTGTCAAAAACGGAATGTCCGAACATGTATCGAACGGCCACTTAAGGAAGGCTCGTAAAGGAAGTCATTCCCATAGACCCCAACCCCCACAAATTGCTAGAGTTTTGTGTTTATAGCTTATACTTTTTTTCCCTTAAAAGGCAGCAGCAACGTTTCAAACTGCGTTGTATCAATTATAAAGATTTATTTTTTCAACTAAACCACCAGCTTACAAGGGTTTGGATTATTTTAAGCAAATATATCGATATTTACTTGTTCAAGTTTGTATCTTTATGGTAAATGGAACTTATTGTAAGTCCCTTTGGTAAAAGTGTAAGCTATAAAAATGTTAAGTAATTTAAAGGGGACCTATCATGCAAAATGCACTTTTTGATGTCTTTTATACATAAACATGTGTCCCCGGTGTGTCAGGGAACTCACGCAGCATCAGAAAATAAAACCCTCTCACTTTTCCTCCGTACCCAAATCTCTAAAAAACGGGGCTACAACGGAGCTGATCCAGATTTGCGTCCAATATGACATAATATCGGAAATGCGGACCCACGGCACTATCAGGAACATTGCTATCAGAAACAATGCCCGACTGTTTTGGACGTAATATGGTCTTCTTTGTTTAGATTAGCAAGCATCGCTAACACTCAGAGCTAACCTGTACTGGAGAGAGTATGTGTAAAGAAGCAGGAAATAAAAAAAGGAACTCACCTTGTGGTAAACCCGCAAGAGAAAAAGCATTTGAGCTCCATACTGTTTCAGAAATAATCCTTGATGTGTTTTGGAACATGATATGGCGTTTAATCACAACAGCATTTAGCTGAGGAGCTTGTAGAATTCTGAGCAGGCGTTAGCTCCCCCTCCTCTTTTTTTTTTTCAAGCTAAGGACCCAGATCAGCAATTCTCTTAATAAGGGGGATATGAGGGATGTCTAAAATGCATTATCTGTTTGGTATTTTGTTCTCTTGTTACATACATCAATGTTTTTTTTACAAATGTACATGTTGTTTGTATGAGCCATTTAGAGCTCTTGAATTCATGATGAGAATATATTAAATATATATTTTGAGTTATACCAAGTTATAGTATAATATATGAAATGTATTATTTAGAACTGTTACGCTTTTTATGTATTTTTGTTTTGATAATGGGCTTCACCTCTTTGGACTCTTCACCTCCAATGTGCATTGGACACCCCTACCTGACCTGAGTGAACCTAAGATTAGCCACTTTATTATTTTAATAAGCATCGATTGCTCTTATTCATTCTCTACTTTTTTTTACATGTTTACTTATTACATTCTTAATTGTCAGTTTCACTCTTAAGATAATTTCGTAGTGTGTTCACTCTTTGTCTGATGTCATTTAGATTCAGTAGAGTAAAGGTCCTTACACATCTTTTTCTATATACTGTATGCTTTTCTGTAAGATACTTGTCTACCCCTGCTTCTCAAAGGGGAAAACTATTTTGTCATCTTTGAAATTGATAGGTCTTATTGGTTTATATGTCTCACATGTCACCTTTTATTTTTGATATCCTAACCCTAACGCTAAACCAGCACACAATAACCGATGAAACCTTAACTATGTGCCTATGTAATGCCTTTACCAAATTAAACACATATTTCCTACAATTTAATGTATACATGTATTTATTAAATGTTTTACTTTCACTTTAATGGTGAATGTAATTTTGATCAATAATGAATAGTTATACAAATACATTTTATATCCAGTTTAACGGTATATATAACATTTTTTTTTTTTTACATTTTTTGTTTTTCAGTAAAAGGTTATTATCATAGGGAGTTACTATTTTATTTGTTAATGTTTGATTTTGTAATATATGTTTGCAGTAGTCAAAGCTCAAACTGTATTCTCTTTTTTCTTGGTACCAAAAATAAACCTTTGATAAAATGTGATATTTGTGTGCAGACCCTTAAATCCATGAGGTGACCAATATTTAGATTATTTTGAGTGATTGTTTATTAGAAGGTGTGTGACCTTATTGATATGTTAAACTACATTAAGGAGTTATAATGTGTCAAAATTGTAATCAATAATACATATATGTAATCCTATGAATCTAATGGTGGTCCTCAGACGACATAAACATTAGTACCATACTCTAAAAGTTATTTGAATATTTAATCATGTCAATCTTTTCCCCCTTAAAAGGAATTTATATTTTACTCATTCCAAAAGAGGCAAAGGCAGTCAATAGAAGTGCGCAAGTAACTTTGAATTACCTTTCAAAATGTTATAAGCAATGTCCTAATATTATTTTAGATTGATAAGGTAAGATTTACAGTAAATAGTTGGGGATTTTATATCACCTTACATAAAATATATATTAAATCAAACACAGTATAAAACCATAACTACAGCTTATGTGTTTTATTTTTTACCTTAACTTTAATTTTGATCTAAATTAAGAAAGGGAAAACCACATGAATGTTCTCGAAAGCGGTTTAAGATTGTTAATATTTTGTCAAAAAAAAAAAAAAAATCTAAATGTATTTTAATTTGAACTGTATCTAATTTAGTTTGTCAAATCATTTCTTAAAATGCAAATAAATAAATAAAAACCTAAATTATGAATAGCCAGTTTAGGTAGTACAATGAGTTTGTCAAATTTGCTGTTGAGTCCTTAAGAACAACAACAACAACACCACCATGTACTCAATGCTATCAGCACATTCTTTCACTGCCGAAGATGCCAAACTTCTGATAACAGTTTCTTTGTCTTCGTTGTCGGTGGCTACTTCCTGTTTAGGTGGTTTGTCCATATTCTTAAACATCTTATCAGATTCTTGAGACTGTAACAGCAAACACAATGTGTCCTGACTTTGTGTCACCCTTTAATAATGTTGCTTCTACTGTGACATGTTTCCATGCTTTAATGTTCTTAAAGCTCTTTATTATTCTCATACTGCCTGTGCTACAGCACCTCTTTTCACCCTCTGTCTGAAACCAGATTATTGGTGCATTAATGTGTTCATCACAGCTAGTAACGGTGGAGCTAATTTCAATTACTGTGTATACTGCTGTTCGATCATTTAACCTATAATTATGTGTCAATTTGTCCATTTATTAGCTGATTTATATGTTGTATTAGCTAAGAATCTGAATCTTTAAAGTAACTAAATCTCTCAGATAATGGAGCAGAGTAACAAGTACAATATTTTATACTGAAATGTAGTGGAAGAGAACTATAATGCAGAATTAAAGAAAAGATATTTGGTACAACTACCTCAAAAGAGTAATATACTTTGTTACATTCCACCACTGCTCCTAGGTGTATGACAACTGGCCTTGCTGTATGATCACATGCACCCGATTCATAGATTGTAGTTATTAAAATAAATACACTGCATTGTTGATTTAATCTTTGTACAGTAAATGTACCACGACATCCCTGTACTGCGAGGAAACAGCACCAACCTCAGGTAAGTGAGGCATGTTAAACTATGTCAAGAAAAAATACAAGTTGTTCTAAAGCTGAATATATTTTAAAATGTTGCTACTCTATGCAGAGTTAAGTCCGATTTTTAATATAAAATTGTAGGAAATGTCTTGTTTTATAAGCTAAGCAAAGTGTGTACTGGTAAACATAGATATAATTTAATTATTAAAGAACAGTCTGGTGTACATTATTGTATTAATTAGTTGATAAACAAAACAATTTTGTTAAGGCTTATCAAGATACAATATTCGCCATCATATACTGTCCATCATATGGAAGAGGTTCTACATAAAAGTCTCATTATGTTAACTGTATTCTATTGCATTTTTCAAGATATTTTGAAACTGCCACAGTCATGTTTCAGACACACATTTTGAACCTACATTGATTGTATTCATACTACAAGGTAGTGTTTGTCTTAAGGCTATCGTACCATTTCCTTTGCTATTAATAAAGCCATACATATTTTCCCTATTAAAATCTTAGATCTTTTGGGAGGAAATTGTAACACCTGTAAAACTCAAAACCTCTTTAGTACATTGATAATGAATGATCCCGAGGATATTAAAAAATGAAAAAGGGCAACAATTGAAATGCTTTATTTTTCATATATGCAAGGCCGGATTACAGTAGTACCTCCAGGGGCCCCCGGGCACTGAGAGCTCAGGGCCCCTCAACCCACGCAACAACGCGCCTACCCAACATGACCAATAATTGACATGTTCATTCAATCTCTGCATGTCAATCGCACACCTATTTGTCAAAAGCAGGAAGGCAGCTACATAGTTCAACCAAAGTAGGTCTAGCCTTTTGCCTTTTCAGTCAAAAATCACAAGACAAGGATACAATGGATAAGATCTCAAGACAGTGTATGGCTCAAGAAGACCTAGGTAATATCACTATTTATTGTTGGGACATTTTTTAATGCAGCTGCCACTCTCTCTTCCTTTTCTTTCTTTTCGCTGCCCCGCTGGGCGTTTGGCTGTTACCGCTCACGTGACACAATGTCAATGTGACATGAGTGAAGGAGGGGTTGTGATTCGGCTATAGACCGCCGCGCGTAGTAATAAAGTTGAGCGCATACATAGTGAGACCTACAGTAGAGACGGTTTAGAAAATATATTAATTTGACCCTATAGAAAAGCTGAGTTATTTATTGCGGCGGAGAGTGAGTTTCATTTAAAACAATGTATAATGAGTGAGGTTGTTTTTTGTATTTAAAAATGTTTCACTGAGGGCCCTCTCTTACTCTAGTACCCCTGGGCACAGTGTGTCCATATGGTTAATCTGGCCTTGCATACATGCCAGCCTGAAGATAAATATCGTGCTGTTTGTAGGCACTGATATATGGAGCGGAACGTCTTTAACAACCCCTGGAGTACATTTTATTTTATTGGTAATAAAGATATTAGATTTCACAGAAAAGAAACGCACTTAAAGCCATTCTCAGAATCTTTGGTGAGGACGCCACTAAAAAGTCAACTGTCATCATCGCAAATAATTGATGGAAAAGATAGATGCTATCATGTGATAACAAGGCAAGGGGAACTGAATGTTGCAAAGCCTGTTGTAAAGGTGTATGAAACAGGACCTGATCCAAACACACGACAATACAATGATCAGAAGTTTGGAAGGTAACTTAAAAAATGTAATCCGTTAAAAGTACTAATTACCTTTTGAAACAAGTAATCTAATCTTATCAACCCATTATTAAAGACATGTATCCTTATTACCTTCCGTTACCTGTGAATTACTTCAATATCAAATATGCAAATAAAGATAATAGAAGATAAATATAAATAACATTGCTTTTACTAATTGAATTCTGTTAACAGAGAAGGAAAGACAACACAACAATGTAACAATCGAAAGAAGAAACCAAGATATTCTGTATTAAAAATGGGACCTCTTCTCAGTGTTTTTTTATGATGGATAACATGCCTTTCATTAGACAAATTCAGGCAGTAAGCATAACTGTTCCACGTATTGGACTCCAATACTGAATTTGATGATGATAAAGTAAAGAAAGCAAGCAATCTTCCACTACTTGAAGTGGTTTGAACTAATATAATGTTTATGTCCGTTCGTTTGTTAAAGGTGGGGTAGGTAAGTTTGAGAAACCGGCTCGAGATACACTTTTTGTTATATTCCATAGAATGCTCTTAACATCCCGATAGCAATGAATATCTTAAGTGCTTTGACAAAAAATCCATAAAAAAATATCATCTGTGGAAGCCGTAATACTGTAAAAAGTACGACCAATCATTTTAGCCGGCCCGGCTAAAATAACTGGATGGCCTACCTGCCTGTCAGCCTTCCATCTGTGCACACACTTATCTCGTGCCCTCATTGGTCATGTGCACGTTCGTGTGTGTTGGAGGAGGGGCTCTGTAAGGAAGTGGCAGATTTTTTCCGGCTGTGTATTTTCAAATTCTAGCGCACTTGAGCTGGTTTCTCAAAAATTACCTACCCCACCTTTAAGCAATTGTTTTTTGTTACTTTTTTATGATATTCACTTGTCATAGCGGTCATTATGTACGTAAATATACTTTATTAAGTATGCTATTCACACTTGACACACAAACTTTATAAAAACAGTCCCAAAGTAACATCAGTAGTAGTAGACAGTTAGTTAGTTGGTTAGTTAGCTAAGATTAGCGGTTAGCGTTGTTCTTACCTGTAAATGCTTCTTCAAATTAGACGTAGCCCTCTTGGATAAAAAGGGCAGCTAACAGGCAAAGCGTGCACTTAACGGTGATGTTGTTTCCCTTCTCCCCTGTGAGCTTTTGTTTAGAAATGTCCCCCCAGTGAAAGCTTTCTTGAAACTTCCGGGAGGTTTGCTCCAGTCGCTGCACTTGGTCTCTAAGACATTCCATGCTTTGACTAGAGCCTATAGTATCCCGAAATATGTGTATTTTTATAGCATTGGTAAAAAAAAAACATGTTTTTGCACACACTCCTGTGACCTTTGGATGAAATTAAATTAAGAGGCTTCCTTACCTGTACTGGACCACCATCATGTTCTGCTCCCCACAGTGCCGGGCACAGCGGATATACCTCATCCAGCTGGACTTACTGGGATCATTACCATCAATAAAGTGCTGTAACGTCCCTTCTGCATCGTAGATCTGGAACACACAAAGGAACAGGGTTTAGAGCTGAAAGCGGAATATAGAGTCAGATGTGCCGGGTTTGCTAGGATTAATTAAGTCCTATAATCAGGGCTGCACATAACTGGTGCGCAGGTGCGCACCCCCCGGAACAAAAGGAGCACCGGATCATTTGAAAAAAGCGCATTTGCGCACCAACATTGAGAGAGAGAGAGAGAGAGAGAGAGAGAGAGAGAGAGAGAGAGAGAGAGAGAGAGAGAGAGAGATAGAGAGAGAGAGAGAGAGAGAGAGAGAGATGAGAGAGAGAGAGAGAGAAAGAGAGAAGAGAGAAGAGAGAAGAGAGAAGAGAGAAGAGAGAGAGAGAGAGATATTTGCGAGTTGCATAAGAACTGGTAAGATAGCAGGGTTTCCCACACATAGACTTTACTTGGGCGGGCCGCCCAGGTATATTAATGGCCGCCAAAGTATAATTCGTGAGCCATTTAGGTTTAATTTTTTTAATCGGTCCGCGAACCAATTTGTCCGCCAAATGTATTAAACATTTTAATAAATAATCTAACAAATCTAATAAAAGCCATGTTTACAGGGATTTGTTGGGAATATATTTTACTGTATGTAACTTCATGATATATTTCTGTTATCTTAAAGATCACAAGACTTCTACCAGTCTCTTGTGGCCAGTGCTCTCTTCTTTGCTGCGGTCTGCTGGGGGGGGCAGCATCAGAGCCGGTGACACCAGCTGACTGAATGAACTCATTAAGAAAGCGGGCTCAGTCATCGTCGTCAAACTGGACACATTTGTATCTGTGGTGGAGCGGAGGACTCTGAACAAACTGTTATCCATCATGGATAGCCCCACCCCCCCTCTCCACCTGCAGCTGGACAGACAGATAACCCCACCCCCCCTCTCCACCTGCAGCTGGACAGACAGATAACCCCACCCCCCCTCTCCACCTGCAGCTGGACAGACAGCGGAGCTCCTTCTCCAACAAACGGCTCCAGCTCCGCTGTCACACTGAGAGGTACAGGCAAACATTCCTGCCGACTGCCATAACACTTTATAACAACTCACCTCTGGCCGGCAGAGAACTCACATAGTTTTGGTTCCTCCCCTCTAGTACATTTTGGCACAAGTGCTACTTACACAAATGTAATTTATATACTACCATGTGTATATATGTTTCCTGCTACTGTAATATATTGTAGAGCAGTCTAAATTATCTAGTACATTTTGTATTGAGTATTCTTGTGGTTCATGTCCTTTATACTGTATATATGTACATAGACTTGCTGCTGTATATTGTTTTTATTGTTATTTTAGTTCATTTTATTATGTTTATACTTTCTTCCACCTTCAAAGATTTAGATCTATCTATTTTATTTTAAACTTCTTTATTTAAATGTGTGTCTTGGCCCAGCAACCGATCATTATGCTCTTGTCTGCACTCAGCCTGGTGCTGTGGTTATTACATGCCTGCTAGGTGTTAAACGTTATACAAATCTGATTTACACCTACTTAAAAGTCTCACTAATAAAACCTCAGCAATAGAAACACTCGCTGAGATCTAAAAATACTTTTTCAGAGACACATAAGAAGATTAAACAAGCATGAATGAATATGAATATGAATATGAAACAAAAGGATAGTTTAAAACAGTTTAGTAAAAAGCTGAATATTGTTTTTTGTACGCTCGCTCACTCGACAAAAAACAATGATTTTTTTCATTTTCTTATTTTGGATTATTTCTGAAAATGTTGCAAAAAGAAATGTATGATACTTATATGTTTGTTCAGCAGGATAATCGTCACATATTAACATCACTTTTACCATAAATGCAATCTGTAGCAGTAAAAAGCTAACGTTAGGCTATAAATATAACAACATCACGGTCACGCTCAGCTATAGGCGGCTAACGTTTAGTGTCTCATTTTGCCACTTGTTAGTAACCGCCATATTTAAGACACATAAAAGCTTAGGAGATTAACAAGTTGGGTATTTACTGACATATTTTATGTCATGTATGAACAGAACATGAAAACCTCTTAAGCTTGTGTTAACCAAATATATTATATTCGGCATCTAGCCAAAAACACATGAAAACAACAGTTTGAGACAAGGGAAAGCAGAAGTGTTAAAATGCTAACTCATTTCCAGTTTTTAGGATTCATTGCACCACTCTATTAAGAAGCATTTAAGGATATACGAAAGTACAAGTATGTCGAAGTGATACTTCAGAACAGTAATGGAGGAAACTGTTCAATAAAGACTTTTAAAGGTGGTCATCTGGTGCCAAACATACAAATTCAACATGCAAACAGAATAATTCACAATAAGCGGTTAAAAGGAGTCAATGTCCCTCCGCCTCTCTTTGTGTTCATTATTAATCCATCCCTCCATCCATCCGTGGTGATGCAGTGTGACTGTATTGAGGAGGCGTTGAGTGCATTTATAAGGTGATGACCTGAGCCAATAGACGGCCTCTCTGCTGTCCATACAGCCAGCAAACAATCAATGCAGTAAATGAGTGTGGGAATCAGAGGAAACAGCCTCATTTATGATTCTCTGCGTGTAAGCACTTTAATCTGTCTGAACACCATCCTGTCTCATCTATTTCATAATGTAACAAGTAGATTCAAAGAAATGTAGGCCTATTTCTTGTTAAATCTTCAGCCTATATTTCAGAAATTTGAAATATCATTTTAATTCAACTCCATTTTGTTCTGTGTCTGTGTATCAGAATATCTTTAGCCATATATTTTATCCAAGCTATCACTAAAATATGTATTACAATGAACCCAAACTGTGCTCAAGTACATACTGTACATGCTAATACAAAAATAATATAGCAACTACAGCAAGACAACAAGAACAGCCACATGTAAATAGCTTATCAAATCAAAAACAAACACAATTTAAAGGCACTTTTCTCCAAATGAGTCTTTCTTTGTCAATGTAAACTATGACAAAAACTATTTGTTGACAGCATTTTTTTGCAAAAAAGCTAACAAAAAATGTACCTTTGTAAATCAGAACTTTTGTGAAATTACTTAAAATAAAAATATATATGTCAATATATATATATTTATATTTTAAGTATATCTTTCATCTCTCACGTTTTATATATATATAATGGTGAGATGGAAGAATTTTCAAATGAACTAACTCAAAATGTCAGGATCAAAGTTGGCAATCAACCATCTAAATATTTCTCTTTTTCATAAAGAAATACCAATCTGTCATTTTAGCTAAACCCTCACACAGAACCGCATGAAGTGAATGTAGCTTTGGTCAGCTGTAGCTTAAAAATGCTTAAAAGGCAGATACACATTTTAAAAAAGGATGTTAAAAACTAAGATGTCTTTATTATTTGTATTATAATTAACAGAAAATCAGGTAACTAAACTAAGAAACATTTTTATCTTTAACAAAATATTATTTGTATTATTGATGAATCTGCTGTAAATATAATATTCATATATAAATGGTCAGAAAAAAAGTGAATACTGTCCATCCCAGTTTCTCAAGGTCTAAGGTGATGTCCTGTTTTGTTAGTCCCAAACCCAAAGACATTCACTTAAATATCATGTAAAACAAGAAGGAGGGCATCTTTATCATATTTGAGTGGCTTAAAACAGCATTTTGGCCAATTTTGTTACTAAAAACGACTTTAATGATTCATCGATTGCCTAGAAAGTAATGATTTGTATGTAAATCAACAAAGCTTAAAACAACTTTACTGGCCATTTTTATTTATCAAATCCCTTATTGAAAAAGCTGTTAATGATTTGTATGTCAATCGACTAAGCAGTCATTTGCCTAATCTTTGCAGCTAATTATTTTTGTATAAAAAGACCAAAACTAATTAAGGTGTCAAAATGAACGCCAGAAAGACAATCTTTCAAGCAATATGAAGGGATATGAGGGAGGATGCATTTTTCAGCTTCATAGGGTAGCCTTTACAGGAAAGACAGGAGGCATCAGGGATGATGGGACATTTGGTATAAAATGTATTTTATTTACAGTCATTTTGCTGATGAAACGACAAAGAGGGTTTCTTAAAAGTAATAAAGCATGTGTGCTCTTATACTTGTCCTTGTATCTTTGTGAGGACCTGATATGTTAGAGCTTGAGTGAGGACATTGTTTTTGAGCCTTGCTTTTCAAAGAAATCATTAATAAAAATGTTGGTTTTAGGAAAAGTATATTTAAGGTCACTGGATGAGGGGGAATGCTTATGTCTCTCAGGGTCCTCGTAAGTATACATTACCAACACATGTGTATGGTGTGTTATGTTCCCTGCACTATGCTGTTGTTTAAAGCTTTTGTTACTCCCAGCCATTTTCACTGACGTTTATTTAAATGAATGACAGTACGTTTAACAGCCTCCCACGTCGCCCTGCTCTGCCGTGGTTTTTACTTTCCTGAAAGGAGGGTGGGAGCACCCAAAGGTGGCCTGCCAAGTTTCTTAAATCTCTTTGTTAAATGTCAATCACTTTGAATTTCCTAAAGTGCGATACCAAAAAGTAACCTATAAAGTACCTACAAAATATTTAAGAGCTTAAAATAAATGACCAAGAATTTCTAACATTTAATGTAACCATACTGTACGTTTGAATATATTATTTATTTATTTTCAATATTATTATTATTATATATTTGTATATTGTGTACACTACAGATTTATATCTTTATTTTTTCTACTTGTTATTATTAATTCATGTGCAATGCCTTTTTATCACGTTTCTGTAACAAAAACATTTCCTAATTTGCGATCAATAAAGCATATCCATTCTAATTTGTTAGAATTTCTTAATTTTGTCACAATGCCTGTGCTTTGTAATTTGTCCTGATATATTGTGTTTGTGCTGATTTTGTGCCCATTTTTAAAGAATAGAATATGTTATTGTGAATGTAGCAACACTGATACTCTGTTATATGATGTTTTCATTAACAGAAGCACCTGTGTGACCCTCTGCTTGCTGTACAGTAAAACATCAGTGGACTGGAGCCTCAGCAGCTGGTTTCTAGCTTGATGCTGTTCCGTCAAATACATTTTGGCTAAAAGTGTTTATCGAATCCATCGCTGTGAAATTCCATCTGCAAGATGAACGGCCAAATATAACATGTTGTTTAGTTCAGCGGGTAGAAAATGTTGCAAACACTGCCACGCTGCCGGTTTGACTTCACAGCTCCGCCTGTCATTTTTCTGTCTGAGCACAACAATCCTTTTTTTTGCTACAGCTTTGGTTTCTTATAGCTCAATAAATTATCCTAGTTTGGCCCTCCGTTTCTTCGGGACACATGACCCTTTCGGCAGCGCACAGCTTTATATCCAAACACTAAGACCACACATCAGAGCTGCTACAGGGGGAGCCGAATATTCATTGCTTTGTTTAAACGGCATCAGCAATGGTTTTTACATTTTTTGTAAATCTTATGCGGCAATGGGTAATATTGTAAGAAATGTGCTGCACTTTCAAATGATGCAAATATAAAAACACAAATGTACCAAAACACATGCGAGTAAAGAAATATCTTCACCAACTGGACAAAACATGCGCAGCATTTAGAAAACATTCACCAACTTCACAACAAATGCACATTGTTCACTAAAAGCACTGCATAAACGATACACTGCAAATACAAACCGCTGCAAGAAACTAAACAAACTACGGAAACGGGGGACACTAAAAAGTGATGCACAAAGCTGGGAGGGCTTGTTGACGTTCAGGGATTATAAAGTTGGCCTATCATTGTTATATTTGATGAGAGCATGACATTTTGGATTCATGATGGCTAATAAAATTAGCTAGCAGCTTCTACCAAAGTCGTTAAATCTAGCATAAAGTTGCCAAGTCACAACAACAACAACACTTGAGTGAGTTGAGATGACTTTCAGATCGTGTGAAATGAGAATATGTTGTACTTTTGTGTATGCAATATAGATATAGATAGCTGTTGGTGAGTAGTCTGCACAAGCTCAACCAACAGATCTGTGAGTGTGTGTGTGTGTGTGTGTGTGTGTGTGTGTGTGTGTGTGTGTGTGTGTGTGTGTGTGTGTGTGTGTGTGTGTGTGTGTGTGTGTGTGTGTGTGTGTGTGTTTGTTTTCTGACAGGAATGTGGTTCAGTTATCTGTTAAAAACACTTAACTGCAGCTCTGAAGCAACACTGGCATGTAAATGGGTTCTTCAGCATCAGAGGACAACGTGTGTGTGACGCGTATGTGTCAGTAAGACACTAATGCATCTGTTAGCTATCATGTCTGAAGGTGTTACCACACTTTCTCTCACTTTTATACACACACTTTTTTTTTTTTTAATGTGGGAGAGAAACTCCCTCTTCAGGGAACAAAGGGATTTTAGCACTTGAAGACCATTTACATGAACATGAACCTTTTTTAACACTCATGAGGGGGGGGACCCAGAAGCATAGGGCTTCTTTAAATCGAGTTCAACACCACCTGAACCCTTATTTGGATTACTGAAAACATTAAGAGCAGTTTTCCTGATAAGGAACTTAACACCAAGCTAGATAGTGTTCCACTGACCTCTCCTGGATACAATTTCAAGGAAATGCTTACCTAAAGCACTTTATTATGGTGTTTGTTATTTTCATTAGTCTACGGGACAATATAGTGATGTCAGAGTGTATTGAACACAACTTGCTTCTGTGGTGCCTTTAAGTAATGGTGGAAATATGTGTCTCTTGGGAATTTAAAGTCTGAATTCAACAGCAACTGTGCATGCTTGAAGATACAAATCTGAGAGTGAATATGAAGCAAAATGTTATTCTTTGAAAAGCTTGTTTGTATTTGTTTTAGTAAAGTCTCAATTTAGCATTTGACTTAAATGTCAGAGCTCAACATACAGTATCAAGACATCACTTCAATTTGTATTACCATCAAACAGTAGCTAATTTGAAAAGTAAAAGTGTGAAGTAAGTAGAGGTATAGGATGTTTGATAGAATAGAATTAGAATTGGAGGGATGAACCCCTCTTTAATGGTCACACATGCAGAGCACACAGCACACACAGTGAAATGTGTTCTCTGCTTTTAACCCATCCTAGTACTAGGAGCAGTGATAGTAGTGCAGCTCATCATTGCAATTTAAACCACTAACGGACCAATCACCTGTTTCTCTCAGAATATTAGAAGCTCAGTAACCAATCAGCTGTGTCTGCAGAACATCAGCATCAGAAAAAGTTCCTCTTCTACGCTTTCTCTACACATCACCTTGTTGTCGTCTTCTTTTTCTTTTTCAGTCCAAATCCTGTTAAACTGTTCCTGAGAGCGGATCAATGCCTGTACGCTTCTGTTCTACAGCTAATCAATGAAACTCCACTAATTCTACTGTTATCTGCTCGCTTCATCAGCCTCCTCCTCCTCCACCAACTTATCTCACCATGTCTCCTCCCCACTCCCTCCTCCCCTTATCCTTCCTCCTTCACCTCTTCCTCTTTAACTTAATCTTAGTGAGTCCTCCTCCTGCAGGTGATGGTAAATAGTGGAAAAAGCCTTAATAGGAAAGAAAACTGGAGAAATCTGTCAGAAAAACTGAATATATGTTATTCCTCAGCGGAAAAGCATGGAAAAACCATTATATTAAAGGTCCCATGACATGGCCATTTCTACAGATCATAATTCCATTGTTGAGGTATACTAGAATAGATTTACATTGTTCAATGTTCCAAAATCACATTGGTTTCTCATACAGCATCTCTGTATAGTATGTGTATTCACTCTCTGTCCTAAACGACTTGTTGGAGCTCCTGCCCCCCCTCCCTATGAGCCCAGTGTGCTCTGATTGGTCAGCTCGCCCACTCTGTTCTGATGAGTTCACCACCGTTACAGCGGAACATCAGTGATTATGTTTTACAATGGCATTTGTTAACAACCAGAAAATGACACCAGTAATGACAAACAGACGAGAATGCTGCGTGGGGTCTGGGTGCCGTGTTGGCGGGACGTTGCAGGGATCGCTGCTCCGCCCTTTGAGGCTCGAGGAGCGGACATTGTGTGAGCTGGATTACTGGTGTCGTTTCCTGGTTGCTGCGTGGGGTCTGCGAGACAGCGAGACACCGCGGAAAAAATAAATATTTACATCAAATGTAATTAATCAAAATATTGTTTTGATGTGTACAGGGCCGGTTTTTGGCATAGGGCGCCAGATCTGGGCGGGGCGCTGCGCTGGGAAGGGAAAAAACTATTTTTGACTGTTTGCGCTCATTCTAATTTTTGGCCTTGATGTAACAACATTCATCATTAAGTAAAGGTAACACCCTTTTCACCCCGGTTACACGTTTCATTTCATCCTGTACGATGGGCGCACAGCCAAAGTGCGAGTGAGCATCCGAGCGAGCGAGGGAGCGAGCGAGCGAGCGAGAGAGAGAGAGAGAGAGAGAGAGAGAGAGAGAGAGAGAGAGAGAGAGAGAGAGAGAGAGAGAGAGAGAGAGAGAGAGAGAGTACCGGTACCGGGGATTGTTGTTGTTAGCATCTTGTGCTAGCTGCGCTAACAGATATAAGAAGATGTCTCTACAACAAGCTGGAGGGAGAGTCCTCTCCTGTCACACTGGGAGGATCTGTGAGGTAAAGGACTCTGAGTTTTTAGATATTAACTTTAGTCTAAGTTATCTCAGTGGCTCTCAAACTTTTGATCACAATTTATGTAAACAAATATTTCCAAGGCACACCTTTATAAGTATTAGGATAAATAAAAGCTAGCCAGCTAAAATCTTGCCTAGGGCAGCACATTGGTCAGAACCGGCCCTGGATGTGTATATTTATTTATTTTTCTTTTACATAGTATTGTTCTATCATGTCTTTCTTTTTTTTAATTGGTTTTGTTTTAACTTAGCTTCTTGTCTTTTATAATCTAGCATCAGCCTTACTCTTTTAACCACTCAGAATCATCAGACGCAACATGAGACATCACTTGTGGAAAACAAATTCAAGTGTGCATTTAACATTTCTTCAAACCACCATTGCCTGCTTAAATTAAATCCAAATAACAAATGTAATCTATTTTGTATTCCTCTTCAATCTCTAAAGAGTAGTTTCTCTTCCTGTCTCTTATTCATCCATCCACCTCCTCCTCCTTGTTCCTTGCAGTATCCTGACAGAGAGAAAACCCTTTGTTCATACACACTCTATACAGCTGATGTCAAGTCTTTGGTAACCACAGTATGTCTTCATAGCCGTCTTGCGATGTGTACTGAAAGGCTATATTAAGCCATAATAAAGTCAGTCTGCTCCTAATTCATCCTGTATGTGACAAGCTGGAATTCGGTCCACCAAATCTGTCAGTTTTCTTAATCACAACCTGTCGTTTTCAGCAGTAAGCCTCATAAACCTGCTGCCATCACTGCCATCAACGCCGCCGCCGACATGCCCAAAAGCAACAGTCTGGACCTCCACAGCAACTCGAGAGAACTGAGCAGCGAGCCCACTCTTAAATCAGAGGGTAATAATCGTTCAGAGAAATGGATAATATTTGGACAACCAACTCTGATTCACCTCAGAGTCAACAGTCTGAAAGCAGGGCTGCTGCTTTCTCACACTGTAGGTAGCACCACCCAAAGGACTGATGTACCACCACCAACATGTCAGACGCACTTCCACCTACAGGTCTGGCATACAACCACCTAGAGGACAGATGTACCATCACTAACAAGACTGAGGTTCAACCACCCATAAGACTAACTACCATTCACGACTGAGGTACCAGCACCCACAGGTCAGACATACCACCACCCAGAGGAATTATGTACTGCCCCCCCACAGGTCTGACGTACAACCACCTAGAGGAGAGAGGTACCATCACCTACAAGACTGAGGTACCACCACCCACAGGCCGGACATACCAACCACCCAGAGGACTGATGTTCCACCACCCACAGTTTGAACATACCATCACCCAAAGGACTGACGTACTACCATAGTCTGGCATACAACCACCAAGAGGGCTGAGATGCCACCGCCAACAGGACTGATGTTCCCACACCCATAGGACTAAAGTATCACCTATCACAGGACAGAGGTGAAAAGCCACCTGGACATACCCACCACCATCAACAGGACAGTCGTGCCATTAATAAAAGGACTAAGGAAATATCACCGACAGGACTGATGTACAACCACCACCAGGACAGAGGTACCACCAACCACAGGACTGAGGTACCATCACCAGAGTTAGTGAGGTAACACCCCCCCATGGGACGGTGGTACCATCACAAAGAGGACTGAGGTACCAACACTAGCAGGACTGAGGTAAGACTATCCACATGATTGAGGTGACTACACCCACAGGACTAAGGAACCACCACCCACAGGACTGAGTTACCACCACCTTCAGAAATGAGGTAACACCACCCAGTTTTTTTGACATTGTCTCTTTACATCATTCGATAATTTGCCTTGCGGAAAAAAAACAATACTTAACATTTTGTAGTTTTTATGAATATTGTTTACATAAAATGAAAAAGAAAGATTTGTTTAAGCAGGGAAAATATGTGAGATGTGTCCAATATGCAAAACAGCAACACATTTTCAGAAACAAGTGTCCTGATTTGCCAATAATCGCATTCACCAATCAAACCCTCAAAAACAACCTGGTCAACTCAGTCACAAATCACAAATTAGTTATTTTTCTTTCTTTATAGTCATTGGAAGTCATGGGTACATCATCTCCACACTTTCCATGAATTTCCACCCTCTCAAGGTCTTCGGTTCACGCTTCATCCCCAAAAACCTGCAACAACGTTTTATGGAGGCAGTGAAAATGATTGATTGGGGAGACACTTTCTCCTCTGAAGATATTGGTGAAAACAGTAATCTGTTTATATCTAAAATGAACGATGCAATGTCTTCCTTTTCAAGAAGAGGGTGCCTTAGGGACAGGAAGGAACATCATCTTCCCTGGCTGAATCTACAGTGCAGGAATTTGATTAAATCTAGAGACCAACTATTAAAGCAGAGCTTAAAATCCGGACTATCCACTGACAGACATAAATTTACTCATGCTCGTAATAAGGTAACTCAAACAATAAGACTTTTTCATCAATATAATTGAAGGTGTGAAAGGTAACAGTAAAAACGTTTGGCAAATCCTAAATAAACTATTAGGTAAACATAAGAAACAGGAAAATAATGCTCTAGAATAAAAAATCAATGATGCCGTGATAAAAGACCCTGCAGTGTTGGCCAGCTCTCTAAATTAGTATTTCATAAATAGTGCTCTGGACATTACAAAGCTCTTCCCGCCATCTGAGGTCTCACCTAGCCTGACTGTGGATACACACCCCGTTTTTGACCTGGAGGAAATCACAGAGGTTGAGGTAAAAATATAATCTTAGGGTTAAGAGGTTTTAAGGCTAGGGATGCAGATGATTTAGACACCAACTTTATAAAGACAAATATTGACGGTCTAATAAAACCAATTAGTATGCTAGTAAATCAATCTATCAGCACGAGGGAAGTTCCATCGTCCTGGAAGGTGGCCACGGTGACACCGATCTTTAAATCTGGGGATAAGGCAATGATGTCCAATTACAGACCAATCAGCATCCTCCCCTGTGTCTCTAAGATAGCTGAGAAATGGGTGTCAAAACTAATCACCAAACATTTAGATAAAGGTTTCGCTCCACTCCACCCAATGCAGTTTGGTTTCCGTGCTCACCACTCCACTGAGACAATGTATGTTGGACACGAGCCCATATGTAGGTGCTGTCTTCCTTGATCTCAGGAAGGCATTTGACACTGTTGACCACCAGAGTTGGGTGTAACGCGTTACAAAGTAACAACGTTACTGTAATAATTAGGGCTGTCAAGTTAACGCGTTAATAACGCGTTAACGCAAAAAAAAATTAACGCCACTAATTATTTTAACGCGATTAACGCATGTGTATTTTTTGTCCTCGGCCGCCGTAGTTTCAGAGCGCATCGAGTGTAAAATACCATCGACAAGCTGATGCTGACAGCCTCGCTTCTGCCGCCCGCTTGTGGCAGACCACACTTCCACGCTCACCGGCAGGCCCGGACTGGCCATCGGGAGGACCGGGAGGGAGTGTGTATGTGTGGCGCGACTCGCGCGAGCGAGGCACACCTTACGTGTTGTTGTTGTTAGCATCTGGTGCTAGCTAGCTGCGCTAACGGATTTAAGGAGCTGTTTCAATGACATTTCGCCGACAACTGCGCCGAGTACTTGACTTTATGCAGGTAGCCAGACAGTGGGACATTGTACGAAAAGTCAGCACACTCAGCACGGATCGTACGCGCAACATGATTGCAGCGTCCAGGCAGCTCCCATTCGAGCATATATGCCTTGAGCTGCACATAGCTCCAACGATTCATCACAGTGTCTACACACACACACACACACACACACACACACACACACACACACACACACACACACACACACACACACACACACACACACACACACACACACACACACACACACACACACACACACACACACACACACACACACACACACACACAGTATTATTGTATGAAAGAGGTTCCAGGTTGAATTGAGGCGAATATTTGTAATGTTCAGAGGTTGTTGTGTTTAATATTCATGAGAATATTTGTCATTGTTCAAATGATAATAAACAAACATATAAAGCATATTTGTCCACTCATGTGTTGATAAGAGTATTAAAAACTTGAAATATATCCCTCTAAGGTACATTTAGAACAGATAAAAAATGTGCGATTAATTTGCGATTAATCGCGATTAACTATGGACTATCATGCGATTAATCGCGATTAAATATTTTAATCGACTGACAGCCCTAGTAATAATATTACTTTTGTCGGTAACGGAGTAGTGTAACGCGTTACTTTTATAATTCAGTAATCACACTACAGTTACTAACATTGCCCCGACACGTGTTACTTCGTTACTTTTATAAAATCAGTCATAATCACACTGACAGACAAGAGGGGTTTCCACCACAGGTTTATATGTACGTAATCTGCACGACTTGCGCGTCCACATCTCCACGTGCAGTGCTGCATAAACATGGCTGAGTCAGCGATAACTTTCGAGGGGTGGAGGTATGCCCATTATTTTGAGTTCGTCCGAAGAATAGACAGGAATGTGACGGTGAGGTGCAAACTGTGTCCAGGCCAGAAGCTGTTATCCACTGCTGTAAACACCACGTCAAACCTCAACAAACACCTGCAAAGAACACATGCTAAGGTGAAGCTAATAGCTAAGGACCCCCGAACCCAGAGTGAGGATGTTGTGAGTGCGCCGCCGCCGACTCCGAAGCAGCAAAAATGAGAATTTGGAGGACCGGTAACCAAAGCAGAGATGGACAGGCTTGTAGCATCCTTCATAGTAGAGGTAATGTTGCCCATTTGCACAGTGGAATCACCATCGCATCGTTCAGAGATATACTGCGCAAAATACAGATAGCAGGAGACAGAGGACAGCCATGGTCAGAGCTATCTGGATCAGTCTTATGCGACAATGGAAACTGAACTAAAGAGAACATTTGAAACTTTAGCAGTCTGCGTGATCTGCCTGCAGGGAGGGGCGGGCCGGCCCTGCGAGTAAAGTAACGAGTAAAGTAACGAGTAAAGTAACGAGTTACTTTATGTAGAGAGTAACGAAGTAGTGTAATATATTACTTTTTTTTTTTTAAAGTAATATGTAATATGTAATATATTACTTTTTTTTAGTAACGACCCCATCTCTGTTGACCACCAAGTGCTTCTTACAAAGCTGACTTATTTCAATTTTTCGGCAGATTCAATACATTGGGTTAAATCTTACTTATCAAACAGAAAACAGTGTGTTTTGGTCAACGGTACCAAATCCCCCTACCTTGTCAACCCTGTTGGGATTCCACAAGGTTCCATTCTCGGACCATTACTGTTTTCTCTGTACATTAATGACTTGCTTAATGTATGTCCTGAGTTGAATGTGCAAATGTATGCCGATGATGCGGTTATCTTTGTACATGGGAAAAACACTGAAATTATCTCATCCTGTCTCTCAAATGCTTTGGACAAAGTTCAACACTGGCTGAACAACATTTGCTTACAGTTAAATGCAAAAAAAACAGTATGCATGATGTTCAGTAAACGACCAGTTAAAATCGAAGGATCCAATGTGTTTTTAAACAGAGCAGAAATAGAACTAGTCCCCCACTTCAAGTATCTTGGAGTCATACTGGGCTCGAATTTGACTTTTAAGAAACATATTAAGAAAGTATCCAATACCATTAAATTCAACTTGCAAAATGTTAAACAAATTAGACCTTTCTTAACTGTCAATGCTGCAAAGTCATACCTCCACTGTATGATTCTATCCCACATTGAATACTGTTTTACAAACTGGTCGTTTGCTTGTGCCACAAACCTGAAACCCATAGAACAGCTGTACAAGAGAGCTATCAAGGTGTTTGACAGAAAGCCTTATTCATACCACCACTGTGCCATCCTTGAAAAAAACAATTTCTTGAGTTTTGACCATTTTAAGTCTTTTAAAAGTATGTGTTTTTTTTATAAATGTTTACATGGACTGGCCCCCCCTCCCTTAGGGGAATTCATCCACAGAAAACACACTGGACGCTGCACTAGGTCAGAAACCAGAGGAGACTGTGAAGTCCACCACAGACGGACCACTTTTGGACAAAATGTCCTTTCCATTAAAGGCAGCTCATTGTGGAATAGCCTCCCTACTGAGATACGGGATTGTCCCACTCTCAATAGTTTTAAAGGACAACTTAAAGAACGGTTGAGCAACAAACAGACGTGTAATCAATGCACTTTTATACAGGGGTATCTACTCTTGCACTTTATGTAGCACTTTTATCTTATCTTGCACTTTATATACCATAGCTGCTACATTGTACTGCCATGTGGTAAATGCTTGTATACTGCTCATGCTCTTCCTGCATATCATGTATTTATTTTTGCTATGTATATAAATGTCATGTTCTTGTATGTTGTATGTGAGGGGACTGCGGATGAAAATTAGCTTAAAGCTAAAATCCGGCTCATTTACGCTTGTAAGCATTGTTTTGTTTTAAAGTGTTCATCGATGTGCACTGTCCCGGTTCAAATAAACGATTAAATGAAATGAAATGAAATGTCTTTATAGAAAGGAGGATATAGAAGGTGTAGAATAGAACATTAATGATCGAAAAAGGTTGGACCAAACAGAGCTAATATTTAAGAGAAGAGAACATAAATCAAGCAATCAACAACTATTTGTAACAAGATGAAGCTTGGTATATATTTTATTTGGATAGATCCTTTTTCTGTCTGTTCAAGTAGTAATTGTATTGATTAATGCTCAAGCTAAGTGATCTAACAGAAGAAGATCAAGAGATGGTTTAATACTCTGGCCTGAAGTGAATGTGTAACTGTTAGCACTTTAATTCATCACAGCAAGTGAAACCTCAGCAGACACCGACACAGGGGAGGGTATACTGTAAAAAAAGCACAACTCACAAGCACACACTGTATTATTCTAACATGAAGGTCATGATGGAAAACTCCTAGTCTTTGTTCTTGAACCTCCTGCAGTTACCATGCCTACAGGCTGATGTCACACAGAGAGGACAAATGAACTGAGTTAACCCGACTCACCGAGTGGGTTTAACCAAACAGCGCCGTGGGTAATTGGTGGTTTATGGTGGCCACAGTCTGATGTTCTACTCAAATGAATTCCTGGGAGCCAAAAATAGTTTTGTTCTACAGGAGTGTTAGATGAACATAACTAACATATGCTAAAGAGGATTTTACATCAACACTTCAAATATAAGATATCTGCGGCAGCAGTGATGGCCAACAAGACCTATCCAGCCCCCATTGAGGAAGTTACGTTTTCGGTTGTGTTTGTTTGTCTGAGAGCAAGATAACCAAAAAACGACCAGAACAATTTTCATGAGACTTGGAAAAAAAAACATTACATATAGGAGCGGCCCTTCATTACAGGTCAGACACAATGACTATGTGTCACTTTTGTTATTATTGCAATATACGGCATTGCCTTAGCGGAGGTTTGCGCTATCTGAGTGTCTTTTGAAACAGTGATTTGTTTAGATTAGTCTCTGGTTGTTTTACTTACCTAACTTTCAAATCTTTCAACCAATAATGCAGAAACACCTATCAGTTTATATGCATCACACATCTTCTTAAAACGGGAGGTTACGTATTGTAACCCTAGTTATATAAGCACAGGCGGAGCCCTCTACTGGACTCTATGGGTACTCTCAACCATACTATGCAAGCATTCACCTACTGAGATAACCGTAACGTAACCGCCCCCCGGGGCAGGCCTACCTGAATGCGCGCGCAAGCTCACCGTATATAAGGCGGCCTCGCCTCCTGACTGTCATCCCACACCCTCTTCAGCGAGCGGCATAGGACAGACAGGGCCCCAAGTAGAGGGCTCCGCCTGTGCTTATATAACTAGGGTTACAATACGTAACCCCCCATTATATCTTACACAGGCTCCGCCCTCTACTGGACTCTATGGGTACAATGGTTGGAGCCCTGATGCATAAACGCCCTGTCGTCCAACAACATCGACCCATCACACTGCCCCTGACCGGCTTTTGGTTAACAGCCACTGCACCGCAACTTCTTCTCCTCCGGTTGTGACCGTGGAGAAGTCGGGGCCGCAGCTTACTTGGCTGGTAGAGCACAATCAGACATGCTTATCTCGTGAAGAGTGTGCATGGAAAATAGTGAGGAAGGCTCACTTGCCTATGAGCAGGCGGGGAGAGTCTTCCAGCCCTGCATGGGGCTTACTGCGCACCATGTTCCCCGGGTCCCTAAGGAGCATGGGAAAACATAAGTGCATTATATCCAGGGGGGGGGGGGGTCAGATACCTACCCCCCCCCCCCTCCGCCTCACCAGTCCTGTTTTGCCCCAGCAAGCACAGACGATGAGAAGGAGCCAGACATGTCCAAGAGATAAAACCTTGTGTAGGGGCCTGGCGTGGACCAAGACACCGCCGTGCATATGTCCTCCACACTCACGCCGTTGAATAAGGCTGTTGACACAGCCATACCCCGTGTAGAGTGTGCACGGACCCCTGTGGGGAAGGCTATCCCCGCCTGACCGTAGGCATGTGAAATGCACTCGCAGAGCCATCCTGCCAGGCGTTTCTTGGACAGAGCTTTACCAGCCACACCACCCCCAAAGCACACAAACAGCTGTTCAGTGCGCCTAAAGGCAGCCGTGCGCTCCACATAACATGCTAGCACGCGCACCGGGCAGAGGAGGTGCAATTTAGCCTTCCTGGCCCCAATATGGGGTGGAAGATTAAAGCCACCTAACTGTATAGCCCTCAACCTGAACAAACTCCTTAGGCTCTTGGGAACAAAGGTGGGGTTCGGTCTGAGTGTCGCCCCGCTACAGGCACCCCGGATCAACAAGCAACTTGGGTGCACCGACAGAGCGGTCAGCTCGGACACTCTCTTGGCTGAAGTCAAGGCAAGTAGCAACGCTGTCTTCCATGACAGTGCTTTCAGGGAGGAGAGCTCCAGAGGCTCAAATGGTTCTGTGACCAGAGCCTCGAGCACCAACGTCAGTTCCCATTGCGGGGAGGAGGCGTGCACTACTGGGCGCTGCCTCCTGACCCCCTGCAAAAACCGCGACATAAGCGGCTGACTGAAGGCTGACCTGCCGCCAAATCCCTCATGGCAGGACGAAATGGCTGCTGCATACACTTTAACTGTCCACCAGTAACTGTAAGTAGGACAGAATAGAGCCCAACGTACAAGATAGGGGCTCTAGACTCCGCTCCTCACACCATCGCTGGAATCCCAACCACTTTGGCCTGTAACAGGCTGTGGTGGATTCTGCTCTTGCTGCCTGGATAGTCTGAATAACTTTGTCAGACAATCCCCCCTGTCTCAGCCTGTCCCTCTCAGGAGCCAAGCCTGGAGAGGTTGGCCCAGAGAGGGTAACGCCCCTATTGCACCTGCTTCCTGAGACATCGCCCCCCAGAACTGAGGAATCGCCCATCTCTGTCACCTCTGCGAACCACGGCGCCCCGCAGCGATCTGGGGCCACTAGGATGACTGACAGACGTTCTCGTCTCACCCTCCCCAGGAGGGGGAGAATGAGGCGCAGTGGTGGAAAGGCGTAGAGCAGCTTTCTTGGCCATGGCTCGTGTGCAAACGTGTCCACCCCCAAGGGTGGATTGTCCCACCGAGCCATGGAAAACCACAGGGTACGCCGGCTGGCGAACAGGTCCACCTCCGCTCTCCCGAACTGGGCCCAGATCTGCTTCACCACCTCCGGGTGAAGCACCCACTCGCCTGGCAGGGGCCCGCCTCTTGACATGAGGTCGGCCCCCCTGTTCTCCAGTCCCGGGATATGGAGGGCTCTCAGAGACAACACAATCTCTGAAGCCCACAACCACAGTTTCTCCGCTGTGGTCAACAAGGCGGCGGAGCGAACTCCGCCCTGCCTGTTGATGTACGCCACTGTGGTGCGGTTGTTGCTCCTCACCAGCACATGTTTGCCCTGTATTAAGGGTTTGAAATGCTGGAGGACCAACACTACTGCCCGTAGCTCTAGAAGGTTGCTGTGCCGCGTCTCTGTCAGAGACCAGCGACCACCTATAGCTCTCTTCAGGCAGGTCCCTCCCCATCCTGTCACAGATGCGTCTGTGAACCCCGTGATGTAGGAGGTCACTCGCCCCAGTGGAGTTCCCCTCCGGAGATGCTCTGGGGACCCCCACTGAGGGGGGGATGGTCACCAGACGTCGTTTGTGCCTCTTGGGATCTAAACAAAGGCCGGCAAACCACCTCTGCAGGCGGCGCATATGCAGCAACCCCAGCAGCACCACAAGGTGAGCAGCCGCCATGAGACCCAGAGTCTGCATGATGGTCAAAGCTGTCACTGTTGCCCCCTGTCGCAGTCTGTAAACTGCCCGAAGCAGGGATGCCTGTCTGCTCTCTGACAGGGTGGCGTGTAGCCTGCCTGCATCGAGCACCATCCCCAGATACTGCACCTGTTGGTGAGGTATGGGATTGCTCTTCTTCCAATTGACCGCAAAACCCAACTTGGTTAGGTGTAGGATCAATTGGGCTGTGTGAAACATTACCCATTCCCTGGACCTGGCCATGACTATGAGGTCGTCCAGATAAAAGAAAACCCTCATGCCATGGTCGCGAAGCGGCTGAAGCGCTGTGGCCACACATTTGCTGAATGTGCGTGGGGATAGGGAGTAGCTGAACGGTAGTCTGTTGTACTCATAGGCTATCCCCTGGAAGGCAAAACGCAAATACTTTCTGTGCTCTGGAGCAATTTCAACATGAAAGTAAGCGTCCTTCAGGTCGATGGTTGTGAACCAATCGCCCGGCTGCACTAGATCCAATAACTGTTTTATAGTTAACATATGGAATTTTTTGCAGGTAATATGCTGATTCAGGCTGCGGAGATCTAGAATGGGTCTGAATTCTCCTGTCTTCTTGGGAACCAGGAAGTACATGGAATAAAGCCCCTTCTCTCTGTGCTGAGGGTGCACAACAGACACCGCCTGTTTTTGCACCAGGGCCTGAATCTCTGCCGAAAGGAAACCTATCTCCTCCTGGGATGATAGATTTGCCTCTCTTATGCCATTGAATGGAGGAGGGACACCAAAACTGGAGTGAGTAACCCCGTTTCAGTGTCCTGTCCATCCACTTTGTTAATACACAGCTGAGCTTCCATTCCCCATAACACTGTGTTAGGGGACAAGCAATCAGCTGTGGAGCCACAGCTAAGAAGCTGTGGTACTCCCTGGTGACCCACTCCGCCGCCAAACTCTCCATGAAAGGAAGTTCGGCCCATGGGGGGTCGACACAGAAAGGGCCGATTTTCTACTGAGGTCCCTGAACGCACCGCGGCGCTCTCTTGTGGGAGCGCGGAGCGGTGTGTCTCCTAACAATAACACGCCGGCCATAATGCCCCTGTACCCGCATAACGCTTTGATCGCATTTCCTGCGGTTTATGTGTGGAATTGTGGAGAGGAATGACACTTAGACTGGGATACATGCAATCATTTTTATTGAAAGTTGAATGTTTCACAATTTTTGCATCGAAGAGGGAGGAGGCGGGATTCGCCCTCGCGTCCTGGGTGGAGAAAGCCACTCTCTCCGCCGGGACGCTTCCTCCCACCGCCAGTCAGCTCCGGGAGGACGGTGCACCCCACCCAGAAGCCCTCTGCTGAGGTGGAGCCTGCCGGGGTCGGACAGCCCGTCCCCGCGAATGCCGGTATTGAGCCGGTTCCGCGGGACGAGCCGAGGATGTAGAGGGAGCATCGGGAGCCGTTGGGGCTCTGTACCGGCGCCTCTCTCTCCTTCTCACCGTAGCGCCGCGCTCCCTCCCCTGAGGAGGAGCCCGAGGAAGAGCCAGCGGCAGCATGCGGCTGAGCTGCACCCTTTCTTCCTCCAGGCGACTGAAGCACTGTGTGACCGAGGTGATCGATCCAAGGAGCCCCTCCGTGGATACGGGGGCCCTAAGGAGATCATCTCGATCCTTCCTGGACAGCGCGGTGAGATCTCCACACACTGCCAGATATCTGGCAACGGGGGCGAAACGTAGGCCGGCTGCGCCGGACGAACCGGGCCGTAGAACCGGGCCGTAGAACCGGGCCGTAGAACCGGGCCGTAGAACCGGGCCGTAGAACCCCTGATGGTGGCGGCTTACCGGCTTCGGTGGAAGTGGCGGGGGGAGCGGTAGGCCTACACGCTCCCCTGCCATGGTCATCACCGCAGGGAAGTCCTGACGCGCAGACCTGTGCGGTGGACCCTCCTGGACGCCGAACCCGGAAGCACCAATCATCGAGGCGTCCTTGTCGTCTTCCTCCTCGACGAACGGGGCCGCCCGGCCCGCCGGAATGGCGAAAACTAATGGCACCTCCCCGGCGACATCCTGTTCCTCCATTTCCACCACCTCGAGGTCCTGGTCCTCCGCCTCCTCCGGCGAGACATAATACGCCTGAAAATGCTCCAGACGATGCCGGCGGCTGAGCCGTGGGAGCATACGACAGGTATTGCAGGCCGGAGACTGGGTCAGGCCGTCCGCGGCGTGGTCAGGCCCCAGACACTCAAAACAGAGGCGGTGGGGATCGGCACCTGCGATTAAGCCAGGGCATGTAGGACCGGGCCGGGGCTCAAGGAGTGGTGAGTCCATGATTCAATTCTCTTTCTCTTTCTTTTCTCGTTTAAGTCTCAGTTGTTTTATCCTGCTCGCTGAAGGGAAAAGGATGACAGTCAGGAGGCGAGGCCGCCTTATATACGGTGAGCTTGCGCGCGCCTTCAGGTAGGCCTGCCCCGAGGGGGCGGCTACATTTATAGATATCTCAGTAGGTGAATGCTTGCATAGTATGGTTGAGAGGTAGTACCCATAGAGTCCAGTAGAGGGCGGAGCCTGTGTAAGATATAACTGTTCTGAAACTAACTTGATTCAAATATGTGACCCGCTCTATCGATATCAGTCGGAAGTCGCAACGGCTCATTTCAAAATAAACGTGGATTTGTGTAAAAAAATAGTTTTTCGGGGTTCGGGTGTTTTGTTTGATTTTAAACAAACAAAGTCTTGGCTTTCAGAATATGAAACTTTTATTTCCAAAATCACATGATAAATACATTTTTGAAGCTTGTAAAGGGAAGATGACAGCTCTCACTCGCCACTCTGCTGCTAAAATTATGAATGGTCGGCGTATAGTAATCATAGATAACACGGCAGGGTCCGTTACAGTTTGTTTTCATCTGATTTCAAATAAACAAAGTCTTGGCTTTCAGAATATTAAACTTGTTTCGGCAAATTCAGATGATAAATACAACTTTGAAGCTTGTAACGGCATAATTACAAGCGGAGAACGGAGTAACTTGACGTCACAGCAGGTATAACAACAGCCGGTGTTTCTCGTGAGTGTTTTCCCCGGGAAACAAACACAATACACACAAACGCAAAATTACACAAACACACACACATGTAAACACACACAAACTTGTGAGCTTCCCCCAGACCAGTAATCCAAACGAAAATATCTTCCCTCCGTTTGATAATTTGCTGCGCTAATAATCAATCAGATCGATGGATTCCAGAGAAGAGGAAACTTTAAAGGCCTTTTCCTCAAAATGATGACTCGGTGACAGTCATTATATAATGTGACATATTTCGCTTAATATTTGGAGTACAAAAACAATCCTGATATCATTAGAAAGCTAGCTCTTTCCAACAGTGTATACAACTCAAAATGTGTCTTCGGGTCAATGCGAGTGATTTCGATGGAGCAGGTCACATATGTTATACACTTCTTGAATCTTTAAAATGTACAGGCCCTATTATGCTTTTTGGGGCTTTCCCTTCCCTGTCTGTTATAATGTTTGTTGTGCATGTAAATGGTCTGCAAAGGCTAGAATCCCTGGCGTCCCTCAGTTTCTCTCCCACACATTTTAATAAATTAAACTATACATTTGTGTTTAAAAAAATGTACGTCTGCATTCACAACTACTGGGCTTGAAGCTGAGGAACAAAGACAAGAAGTCGGACGAGACATAGTACCAGCTTCATCCTTAGTTTAGGTTTAGGGTTAGGTTACTTAGTGTGTTTCACAAGTTAACTGACTATAGTTTTTAGATCTGTGATCCAATAACTCATGAACTCAAGTCCCTATAATGTTCCAACTTGGGAAGAAAAACAAATGTTGCTCTGCACATTTCGTGTAACAATGTTTGCAGAGACATTTACGAGGTTCTATCTGAGAAAAAAGAACAGCTACCTTCTTTTAACCTGTTAAGCCCTGAGCCTGTTTTTCAGGTCTCAGGCTAGAAAATGACATTCCCAGAACAAATGACCATATCTTCCCTTCTAAAAGGGTTAAATTAATAATCTTTTTTCTCAAAGTAATGATAAACCTGTGAGTTGGATGTAGAAAAGTCAGAATCAATATAGATGTTTTTTATTTTAAAGAAAATTCAAATTGAACATAGTAAAAAACTGTAAATTATAGTGTCCGTCCAAAAATTATTTTTTACTTATAGTGAAAACCACCCTTGGATGATGGGTTAATAGACTAAAAGCTTTAGGAATCCAAAGTACAACATATAATAAGTACCCTGTATCAAGATTGATGCAAAACAAGTGACATTTGACCTTTTTAGAGAGATTTAGCAAAAATAAACCACTTCTGGGGTCATTTGGGTGGATTTTCCATATCTCTGGCCCCCTTTGCTCGATTTTGATGGTTGACACCTCTTTCTGACCGTTAGAGCCAATAGAATCGAAGGGGGAGTCCCCCACACACACACGTTGTGAAGAGAAAAGGTGGGGGCTTCGCGCATGTAATTTTGCATCAGAGTGGACCTATCTCTAGCTTTGACATCTGGAAACGGAAAAGCAGTTTTAATGCTTATGGATTTATCAGAAATCATTTCAAAGGGACACAGACACATTAGATTAACCTATGGATTAACTTCAGCAGCGTTTTTATCGTTTTAATGCCATCGAAGACCACTTTGGAGAGACTACAGAGCCAAGGTAAAAATGTTAGCATTTTTAGCTACCTAGCGTCACCTGTTTTGATGTCCGTTTTTGCTTATAACGTCGCAAATACGTATAATTCAGTGGTAATGTCGGTGTCAATAGATTCTGTGTCACCTCACGATGTGAATCAATGTGTTGGATGTGGTGAAAAGATAAATAATAAGGTTTTGTGAGTGATTTTCGGTGCAGTAAGGTGTTAGCATTTTTCGCTCGTTGCTAATTCAGAGGCTCAGTGTTAGCATTGTGGGTTTTCTTTTGAAAAAAAAAAAAAAATGATCAGTTAGATGAGTTTCTTCCCGTTACATGGATATAAAACATTCATAGTTTTATTAAATGAACATGCCCTCAGACACTGTTTCCTGCAAGATGTTGCGGCAGTACCCCGGTACCGGGGTCTCTCGGGCTTAACAGGTTAAAATATACTACATCAAAGAAAGCCAGTGACAGGACTTAGCCCTTCAATCTCTTCACTGTACCCATGAACCACTGAAGGGTTGTCAGATAAACATGAAACCCACTGAACTGCTGCATTGTATCAGTGTAGTCATCACTGCTTTTATTTCCAAATTCCATCAATAAAAACTCAAATGCCTCACTGCAAGCAAAGCAGGAACAGGAAACCAAAACATGCAGTTTGACATAAAAGCATTGGTTATTATGTAATCAAACGAATGATGTCAACGACCCTCTAATAAAACCCAGAATGTACTGTAGACAGTTACATAAACATTAAATAATGACATCAGTCAAGAAAACATTACAGAACCCTTTACTGGACGGTGTGACCACAAACCACTGAAAACACAAAGTCAATGGGAATTCTGCAGGGAATACAGTGGGAATACAATGATGGACATTCAGACAAACACCAACGGACAGACCAACAGCCAAGTCAAGACGTCAAAAGCTGTGATTCTGTTCCAAGACACAGACAAAGAAAATAGAGTTTTAAGATGTAAAAAGCCGAGATGCCAACAGGCGTTTTGGAATTTGCTTCATCCTCATGAGTCTCATCAACATCCCACACTAACAAAATATTTTGCCTCAAACTGTGTAGCTGAGGTTCTTTTCTTTGCCGCTCTGAAGTTCCGGGCTGTTTTCACTGACTCTGTGCTGACAACTCGCGCTGTCTCAGATCTGTCCAAAAGAAAACTCCCGTAAAAAAAGCCCCCGAGGACAAGGTCAGAGCTGTGACTTCACAACGGTTCTCCTGTTTTTACTGCACATACTTTTCAATCAGAACGGCCTGAAGGTTTTGGCCCGGCAGTACATCAGTTTGAATCCTCGGGAAACAGCATTCCCTTCCCTCAACAAGTATGATCTGACAAGTGGGAATATTTAATGTTACTCTATAACAGGATTGGGCACCCAAAACCAGTTCTTATCAAATCTTGGTTTAGATTCCAATACAGAAAAAGGATAAATATTACCAAAACAAAAATGTGCTGACTTTTTCTTGGCACGTTCAGGCTATTATAAGTCCTGTTCCTTTTGAATCATACAACAACTAAGTCCAACCAACATAATACCATACTTCATAACAAAAGATTTGACGTTAGCTCTCCAGATTTGTACCCAAACCCTAACCCTAACTTTTAAGGACTCTAAAATGCTCATCATATTTAAATCGGGAGAAATATGAAATATGCAAAAGATAGGAACCAATACAAAATTGAGACATATGTGTCTTATAGAATCTCAGTTTCTTGGAGACACGCAACTGGTTGGAAGTTGGTTCTGAGGTTGAATTTGACCAAAGTGCAGTAAATCCACTTTCTTCTAATACGACCCACATAAAATACTATATTTCTTTAAATACTTTATTGATTTCATGGCTAGAGTAACTGTTTACTGTAAACATTCATCATTCAACATAAGATGAGATCATTATTAGATTGAATGAACATTTTGTGTGCTTGCTGATTTCTGTTTGGAGAAGGGGCTTTCATTTTTCCTAACCAATCATTGGAAAGTGCAAATCATTTGCAGTCAGTACAGAAGTTGCAAAGATGTGAGGAGCAGTTAACTTAATAAAGTAATATGGTAATCAAAAAGTTGTCAATTCTGTAATCCAATATCCTCTGAGCTGGGGCCATTATCCAAGCGTGTTGCAATTTATAAGACAATAAAAATACTGAAAGGTAAAAAGGTCATGAGCTATCATTAATATAATAAAGGAAAGTTCCCTTATTATCTCTGCTTTTAGTTTTCTCCATTCTTCTTTTTCCTTCCCTCTAGATTCCGGTGTTCTTTCTGAACATTGACCCTCTTCTTCTTTAGCTGAAAAAATGTTATGCTTTCTTTTTGACACGTGACTTCATCTTATTCCCGTTTTAAGTTAAACAATTAATTCAGGACCCGGAGGAGGACTGTGTATTTTTACTTTAGTGTCAGTATAGAAAGTAAAAAAATAAACGTTACTTAGCCCAAAAAACTCACTCAGTTTCAGGTTACTTGGCAGATTCAGATTTAAGATAAGCACAGTATAAAAATAAATAATGTCATCTTTCTTCTTGTCCTTTATTTTTTTTGTTTGCTGTAACTTCCTTCCGACCTTCCTTTCCATTTTGTTTAACTATACAAGGGTATGAAAAACATTCCTCACTTTGGTTCAATTTTGTTTTACGTAGGTAAACTGCAATATACTATTAGGTATTTTGTTGAAAGAACAATGATATAAAAGAGAAAAAAGCAGCAAATCCACGCACAAGAGAAACTGGAACCAGAGTACGAAATATAATTATTTATCTTTTCATTTGAACCCTAACCATCAATTCATTAACTGATTCATTAACAAACTGCAAATGTGCAGAGTGAAAAATCACAAAACATAATATAGATATAAAATAATAACATGTTTAGATCTCTTTCTCATGACTAACTAGAGAAGCAGTGAAGCTCCGGGCCTGAGAGTTAAATAATTATTCCTCCATAATCGCACACATCGAGTCTTGCCTCGCAGGAGATCAATGTGTCGAGCCGTAAAATACTGCAGCGGCAGAAAATCCTACCCTGTTGCACCCAGACGTAACGGCAAGTGTCTTAATTAAAACTGGCCCTTCCTGGACGCCATAGACAACATGACACAAGCTCCCTGATTGGCTATAGGACAAATATCTCTTCCCGTTTTGGTGGGCGTCAATAGGCGAGTTTAACAAACAGTGAGTTTTAATGGGATCTGCGTGTGAGGCTTCTTCATCAATAGACCTAATGACCGGTTTTAGCCCGGCAGCCGATAATGTGCCGATGGTTAGAGCCGGGTTATCGGATGAGCAGTTCTCCGAGGCAGAGGGCTTCAAAGGCCGGTTTGAGAACCCACAGTGGGCCCCAGCTCCACTCTGTTGGGTCCTAACACAACAACCAGACAAGGACTCTTAATTACTCAGCTTCAAAATACCATAATATGGGGATTTGTATTCATTTGCACCTTTAGTCTTATTTTTACTTCATATTCAGATTGTTTTAGTATATCTATCTATCTATCTATCTATCTATCTATCTATCTATCTATCTATCTATCTATCTATCTATACATATCAATTGAATGGAAATGTAGTTGAATTCATACAGAAAACCGAGACAACAAAAACAATAAAGACAGAAAAAAATACAAGTTTCAAAATACTAAGGAATAGTATTTAAGAGTGAGATATCAGTTTAAACCTTTTTTCGGAGGACAAAAATAAAATGTTGAGGAAAAAAAGTCACAATATTACAAAAAGTTAAAAAGTTATATATTTTCATTAAAGGTGGGGTAGGTAAGTTTGAGAAACCGGCTCGAGATACACTTTTTGTTATATTCCATGGAATGCTCTTAACATCCCGATAGCAATGAATATCTTAAGTGCTTTGACAAAAAATCCATAAAAAAATGTCATCTGTGGAAGCCGTAATACTGTAAAAAGCACGACCAATCATTTTAGCCGGCCCGGCTAAAATAACTGGATGGCCTACCTGCCTGTCAGCCTTCCATCTGTGCACAAACTTATCTCGTGCCCTCATTGGTCATGTGCGCGTTCGTGTGTGTTGGAGGAGGGGCTCTGTAAGGAAGTGGCAGATTTTTTTCCAGTTGTGTTATTTCAAATTCTAGCGCCCTCGAGCTGGTTTCTCCAAAATTACCTACCCCACCTTTAAAGTAATTGTATGAATACACTTTTTGAGAACCCAGTTTTAATATAGAGAAAATGCCCTCCATTTAAAGAATTGCCCTTTTTGTAAAATGTTGAAAACGTATTTTCTGAGTGTTTTATCTAAAATCTTTCCATTCTTTTCTTGTTAAACCTCGTATTATTTTAAATATGCATCTGGATCTCTGGGCGCTTACATAAATATAACCAATAAAAGCTCATTTGAGGCGAGTGGCTAACGCTCCCATCAGTGACTATCCTTTGGAGGTAAACAACTTTTTCCATACTATACGTCACGTCACGTCTAATACAATATCATACGTCACGTTACAGAACCCAGTCAGCTACTCTCCAGTGACCGCTAAAGTCTCTGAAGAGTCTGCATCTGATCAAATATAAAAAACTGTAAAATCCTGCTGTCAGTGAACTCAACACTTTCTCTGTTGGAAGCACAAATCATGCCACGCTGCTCACTCCTGGCCCGTGATTACTTTGCATGCCCCACCCTTGCTAACCTCTGACCTCAGACCCCCTCGAGCACCCCCCACCCCCATTTTTCTGAAGTCCTGCTGCGGTCAACAGCAGAGAGACTGATGTCCGCTCCACCGACGTCTGACTGACCTTTACCAGCTCGGCCATAAGGGACTCATCCATCTCTCTGTCTCCGAGCATCCTTCACTGCCTCACCCCCCCCCCCCACCTTTTCTCTGTCTCCCCCTCTCTCTCACTAATGCTAATGCCGCTGTTTATAACTGCCACATTGACTTTCCCCTGCCACTGTATGTAAATACAATCTCCTCTGATCAATGGACTGAGAGGTGACATGACGCTGACCACAGGCACACGCACACACACACCCACACACACACACACACACACACACACACACACACACACACACACACACACACACACACACACACACACACACACACACACACACACACACACACACACACACACAATATACACATCCCGACATAAAGTGGATTGAACCGACCCGATATTTGAATACCTTTGACAACCTTTTTTGATGAAACAGAATTGAATGCTTTCATAGATAATAGACAATAAAATGAACATGTAAGAGTAAAACCAGCAGCAGTCTGTAGTCACGTGACCTACCTCCCACAGGTGTCTGCTGTTCCTGACGGCTCCAGAGTGCAGTTTGTCCAGCAGCAGGGGGACTCCCTGGAAGGGGCCGATCCAGGTCCCCTGAGGGATCCTCTGAGACGCGCAGATCCCGTAACCCAGCCCGGGAACTGTACTGGTGCACAGACACACCTGCACACACAACACACAGGTCGAATGAGTCCTTCAAATGGAAATGACTGATTCAGTTATCGATTCAATTCAATTATTGAACTTACTACTACTTCAGTCCTAAAGTTTAAAAGCATAAAATAAGAGAGAATCCTTATATTGAAAAAAAGTCATAATATTACAAAAAAGTTTTAATTTCACACTTGAAGTCAAAGTTAAAATAAAATGTTTTTATAATCAGATATAATAGTGTACTGATATCTAGATTTTTTTATTAATCCCTAGGATCATCACTATCTCTGCGTTAATATGTTTAAAAAGAATGTTTGTGTGTTTTGTGATTTTTTCTTATTTTTTCCAAAGAAGACACCTTATGCAAGCAAACTCACAAAAGGTATCAGTGCAAAACAATGTTTTTTGCAACCTTGAAACTATGTAAAAAGCATTTGTCAGACAAACAGGAAGTGTCACCTCTCTGGGCAGGTCTCTGAGCCAATCAGGGACGTCGGGCATCGTGACGGGAGCCGGCGTGCTGCTGGTGCCGACGAGGCGCCGCAGAGAGTGGAGGGGTCCGTGCATCGGACACTCGCCGTTCCTGTTGTCTGCACACATGTCACAACCTGCAGAGGAGACAAGAGTGATGTTACATTTTATTAGCAGCAAACACACCATTATCAAACTGCTATATGATCTAAATACGCACCCTTTATTTAATTTTGTATTTATTTAAATGCTGTGTGTGGCCCTTAATTTAACTTTGCATGTTTTAAAACCTTTGCAAATTGTGAACATTATGATATTCTCTTTGTGTTTTTTCTTTTTATTTAAGTGAATTTATTGGGACATGCTTTTTTTTTACTCAGCGGATCATTTAAATTAAGATATTATTTTTACTGAATTTACCAACAGAAGGGTTCAAATGAGTAAGGGGTTACATTTTTAATCAAAAGTCTATTTATGGCCTTTATTTTTAAAATATTCTGCAGCTCATAAGGTTAACTGTATGTTCCTTTCATTAAAGATAAAACACTTTCAAAAGTCCAATTTAAAAAGACTATTTTCAATACTAATTCGTCCCTTGGTTTAATAAAATAATGTTCTGCTAAAGTGAAACACTGTGTGAAGAACAAGGTATGAGGGAGAAAGAGCATGTGTTTGAAACTCTCCCAAAAAGTCAGTTCGGCTCTCTGCACGTTTTCTTTTTCCAGGTTAAATGTGGCGAGCCGCGTATTGCTGGGAATTAGCGAGTGTCAACATTTACTCAGAGATGCAGTCTGACAGTAATGGATGTTAATTGACTGTAGCAACATAATGAGAGATTATTATCTGGACAAAAAACTCCCACAGAGCAGCGAGGCTGAGAGGAACAGGATGTTAATGTTCTGTTCTTCCTGAAATTAAATATCCGCAGTTTGAGAGACTGACGGCTGCTTTGACACCATGATGGATTGAAGAAAATTAAACCACATTAGGGTCATTAATAAACCACAGAATCTGACACAGCTTCACGGTTGAGTAAATGGGAAAAATGTTAAAAAGATTAAGTTCTCCGCAACCCTTGACTTTATGTGGAAGTGTTCACCAATGAGAACACTGTTTAATGGGTTACGGTGAGTCACCCTGTGCTTAACAGCTGTGTGAAGAAACAGTGTTTATTTGACTAGATATTAAATGCAAGAAATGTTTCTGTCTCGAGAAACTAAGAGAGATCATATTTAAGGGTAGAAATCCCAACATATTATATGTATACAATATATATATATATAAGAAGAATAGTCAACATTTGGAAAGACTTGACTGCCCCTCCCTGTTGTTTGGCATAAAGTAGTTCATTAACTTACCCTGAAACGATAAACTGCCATTGTTATATTTCAGTTTTTGTTCACATTGTTATGCTCATTTTCAGGTTCTCCATGCTTTGATGTTCAAAAAGCTCTTTTTTTCTCATACTGCCTGTACTGCAGCTACTCTTTTCCCCCTCTGTCTGAAACCAGAGCCCAGTGTGCTCTGATTGGATAGCTGGCCGGCTCTGTTGTTAGTAGTCAACTGCTCAGAGTTGTCCCGCCACTTAGCCTATTACGTGCAATGTACTGGAGTGCTAGCCAATAGAAACAAAAGTGTTACATAGTGATGTCACTATGTTACAGAAGTAAACAAAGGAGTCCAATGGAGGTGTTTCAGTGTGTGGAGGAGAAACTCCCTCTGGAGGGAACTTTGAGATTGTAGCCTTTGCAGACCATTTAAATGCACAAAAACCTATATAAACACACTAAAGGAAAAGGAAACTCCCAAAAAGCATAATAGGGCCCCTGGGATGTTGATAAGAGAGGATAAGAAGTGCTCATTTTTAACTTAAGTTAGCTGTTTTCATCTTTCTCCAAACCTTATGCTAAGCTAGGCTAACCATCGGCGTAGCGCACCACTCTAAATTGTCGCAGAGGGCTGCGCTCAAAGTTCAAATTATTTAAACTTTTATCTTGTTTACCGCTGACTTTTCGAGGCGCAATCAATCAAATGACAGCTGTATGAAGTGGCGCAAGCTAGCCAGCCAACTAGCTTTTTACAGTGCAAGGCTCTGCCCCAAAACATGCGTTGAGCAAAGAGAAAATCAGGTATCGTGTGAATGAAGCTTAACTTTTGGCGCGTTTCCACTACAGCGCGCAGCCCGGTTTAAGAGGGCTGTGACGTCAGCGGCCCGTCTTTGGTTGCGTTTCCACTTGGCCTAGTACCGGCCGGCGGGTCCTAATTCACAGTTTTTCTGGCCTCATAAAATCGCGGGTCCAGGGCCAGAGGCAACGAGGCTGAGTCGGGCTGAGTATGCTAAACTAGAGAGAGCGTCGCTGGCAAGGGGGCTACAACTACAACAAGATGGACATATTTGACCGTGATTTAATTGTAATACACGTTTCAAAATGATGCCGAAGTAACAACATACTGATACCGGTTAGTAAAAACCATGAATTAATGCTTTGTCAAGTCTGCAGACAGACGGCAGGGGAAAAACCTTTTAAAATGCTTGTTTTCTAAATGGAGATTGGCTAAGCTAACGCAGTATATGCTCCGACCGTCCACACTCACAACAACGGCCTATACAGACATAAATAAAGCAGCGACTGTATTCACCATGACACAGGCAGTCTGTGGTTTGTACTTGTTTAACTTTTGTCTAGTTTCTGAACATATATGAGGAGCTGTGAGCTCTGAGTGCTAACAGCTAACGGCTGTGTTGTTTTTCTGGGGTCCTCTGAAGATCACGTCACGGCTCCGCCTACACTGCGTTACTATAGATACTGCCCCAGTTCCTAAACTGTAATGGAAATGCGCCATAAAGTGAGCCAGTCCTAGCGAGGCCCAGCCATACCGAGCGGGGCCGAGCGAGGCCGTGTAGTGGAAACGCGCCATTTATGTCTTCCAATAAATAAATTAAGATAAGATTAGGGCTGCACGATTAATCGAATCGCAATCGAAATCGCGATATCAGCTTGTGCGATTACATAACCGCAATAGGCTGCAATTTAATTAAATACAAAAATATGCGTGGTGTAGAGCCGATGAATGGGAGTCGGAGGCGGTGTGTTTAATATGGAATTCCACACTTTATTTTCCATTTAACTACACACACAAGAACGTACTAGCTGCATGCTACTGTGAAGCTGGAATGCTAACAACAGGAAACCGGAACACCAAGTGCAGCATATCCCTCCGGAAGATGGCCGTACACTTGACTGATGATTTTGAATTTATTGAAAACTCAGAAAATCAACGTAAGAGCTATACAAAGACACAAAACAACAAATACATTTAAGCTTTATCCCAGGGGTGTCCAAACTACGGTCCGGGGGCCAAATGCGACCATTTTGAATCGGCCCTCAGCAAATTAAAAAAATATGGCCCACAAATTGAACTTTTGCTTGTCTTATATTGTACTTCTTAAATATAAATGTAAACATAGTAGTATTCATGTGTTAATAAGACCACTTTTCAAATAAATTCAGTCAATTACATTTGGAAACATTTTCTAAGGTATCTTAGTTGATAAGAAAAAAGCCCAATGACTTATTTACATAACAAGCTTGAAATACACCATTCCTATTTCTCCTTATTATAATCAATCTAATGAGGCTTCTGTTTTAAGGGATGAGCTGCCAACACTCACAAGCATAATTGACCTTCATTTGATTGATTTTGCTAACTTATAACTGAACTTATGAGGCAGTATACCTCTAGTGAGTGGCCCAGCCCATCGCATATTTTTCTGTATGTGGCCCTAGGTGAAAAAAGTTTGGACACCCCTACTTTATCCATATTAGCATCACTTTAGCATACCATTAAACAATTGAACTGCAAAAAGATTGCAGAGTTATAAAACAGTATAAACGAATCAGGACACATTTTTATATTACAGTTAACACTAACCTTGTGTCTCTTCGGGGGATACTTAATGTAAATGTTTTATTTTGATATCGCCGTATTTAAATGTGGATATCTCCGTTAATGTATTTACTTTATCTCCGTTCATCTCCTTCAAGTTATTTTCTTTGGGAACAGTAGCTTCCTGTTAATAGCGCAATGTCGCCTTCAGAATAAAAGCATGTCTAAATAAAACAGGAAGTTGAGTTAAATTACGTTTAAGAAATGTATACAATAGCAATGAAAGTAACAAAAACAATGCAATATCCTTTTCAGGTTCATTGGTGGCCAACAAAAATGGTACATCTGTAATATGGCGATACTTTGAGTATCACTTTTATTTAACATATGTTGTTCCAATTGTAGAGGTTACACACAATATGTCCCATTGTGTTACTTGCTCTTTTTTCTGTTACATCCTCATTTGTTTGGGCATTCAGATGTCTTATTTTATGAAAATGTGTATGTTTTCTTATATTTACTGTATAGTAGTGCAGAAAGTATGCAGAAAAAACCTTTAAATCAAAGAAGATATATTTTGGTATTTATTTTATTTGGTCAAATTCTAAATTATTTTCAAAACAGTAGCCTACTACTAAGATATTTTTGTTATTGTATTTGTTTATGATTCTTTGAGAAATACAGATTTCAAAATGATCATTTGTCTGTGCTCTTTCCTTTCCCTGACCAAGCAAGTACATATTACACTTTGTTGATTAAATCTCAATCGCAAATCGCAATATTGTCCACAATAATCTCAATATGACTTTTTCACCAAATCGTGCAGCCCTAGATAAGATTAAACTGTTATTGTTCCAAGAAAGATTGTTGTGCAGCAGTTGCAGAAGAAAGTAGACAAGAGTCCAAATACAAGATTGATATAAACAATAAAGATGATCACATGTACAATGGTAACAAAACATGTACACAATGCTAGAATTGTAAGCAATTAACGACAAGGATGAAAAACCAACAGGTTGCTTTAAATAAATATTTGTATGTTGTGTATGTTGGCATTTTATGTTCAGCAGTAGATTGTGATTTATTATCTATTACTGTGTTCATCATTTTAAATCTAATGCTGTTAAAGGTGGAGCTAATTGTAAGGACTTGTTATGCTGCATGCTATCTGAATCCATAATAGAACATCATCATTTATTAGTCGATTTAATTTTTGTAGAAACTATATGAACCTGAAGAGGAATTAATGCTGTAACTTAGTGGAGTGAACTACAGTACTTGCTATCACGTTGTAGTGAAAAAGAAGTAAGTACAACATACACAATAATTCTTAACTATAGTACTTGAGTAAATGTACTTGGTTACTTTCCAACACTGGTTCTTTATCATTATTTTCCAAGAGCTGTCAGCCACATCTTATGTTCTCAATCAGCAGGTGAAGACCATACGTTGTGATTCAAAGATCAAGGAATTACCTTCTGCTTTGAATTATCTCAGGAAGATCATGGAGGCATTCATTTGTTTTACTCTAATACAACATTAGCATTTCAAAGTATGTAAAACAATTATGCCAGGATAAATATCTTGTCTGAAAAAACTTTAATGTTGACTTTAGTTAAATGTATTTTGTCAACCGATTTCACATAACTGTATTAACTGGTTCAACTTAATATGATTGCTTTCAACTAACCTAATACAGTTGTGTGACATTTGTTGACATAATACATTTAATTAAAGTCAACGTTTCAGTTTTTTCAGTGCATGTGTTTCCCAGATGAAAAGTATACAAGCACCAATGTGCAACCACTCTACTCTTACACAGAGAATAATTACATCTAGATGTATTTGATTAAGAGTGAATATTAGTCTACCTATTAAAATGTTTTACTTTTATTGTGCATAGACTACAGGTGGGAACAGTGTCGGCTAGATGAGCTGTGATCGGCCGTCCGCGGCGGCAAACTCTGATTATTTTCACAGCTTCAGTAGAAAGCTAAAAGTGCAGAGAGACGGTGAAGAGTCCAGCTTCACGATGTAGACGACATGAAAACTCAGCGACTACACACTCATACAAAATGCACACACAGACTGCAGGTGAGTTCAGTAAAAACAATGTTTTGCACATCATTGTGTTTTACTTACTAATCCTGATTTAAAATACGAATGTTATATTAAAATCATTTAGGCAAATTTCATGTACAGCTGATTGTGTTCAGACATTAAATGAGAGAATTCTGGTTAATTTAAATGTTTTTGATACTGAACACTGAACTCAAATGAAATGGAAAATAATCATGACTTTAATAGTTGTAGTACTTCAACAACTACATTGTAGGCCTTATATCACTATACTACTACTTTGATGCAGTAACAAATATGTATATTAACTTGATAACTTTAAGAATGATAAACTATACAGTCATTTTTTTTATCATTTAATTAAGTTTATAATATATTAACTTAAAAAAGTTACAATAAATATGGATGGTAATATTTATAGAAAATCTACAATAAGTTTAAATATATCCATGAACTTTTAGTTTTGTTTAGTTTTTTTGCTTTCGAGAGGTTTGTAACCAAAGACAAACATTCAAAAAGTTCCACTTTCAAACATTTTCTGGAGCTTTCTGTCATATGTACTTGTCTTTGCTTGACTAAAATAACGTAATAATGTATCAACTATCTCCAGTACATCTTAGCAAACATCCATCCATTTGCTGCTGAAGGCCACAATATTTTACCTGAAGCTAAAAGTCAATTGACATGTGTTAATATTTGTTTAACACTAGAAATCATGTGATGTGAAATAACTGAAAAACATGTGATTATAGCACATGTGCAACAAGATATCGGTTATGGTTAATACTGACACTACATACACAGTAAATGAAGCGAACGCCTCTTGCAGCTCTTTTAGTTAAAGCCTTTTTTCTCTTCCCTCGTTCAGACTGATGAACTGGCTGTGAACTTGTTATGGCGTTCTCTCCTCGCTGCCCATCATTCAAACTCAGTATTCTGTTACATCCATCGCCAGTGTTTAGACAGCTCCGCTCTGCCTCTGAAGTCTGAGCACCAAACGCCGTTTCCAGCTAAAAGTCTGCCGGCATACTTAATCCACAAAATAAGGATTATTTGGTAAATAAATCCTCCTAAAAACCTTGATTTCAAACATGTTTCTCTCTTAATAGACGTGTATTTTAAAAGCACAGGCTATAATCCGCATCATTAACATGTCAGTCACTGTAATTGAGTCCCTTCCCATTTCTAAATTTGAGTGTAAAAGAAAACACAGTTTCCTGACTTTCTGCCATCACAAAGAGAGAAGGTCGAAGCTCTGTAAGAAACTCCTGGACTCCTTCTCAACAAAACCATCACAGTTCATAAAGACTATCGCTGTTAATGACTGCGTTTGTTTCCAACACAGCTGCAAGTCCAGATGAGGACGGACCACACAGAGAGACTGCTCTATAATCCATAAACCCACGCGGACCAAACCTCCACAGATCTGAGCCTTTTAGCTCCTGATTTTGGCTTTTATGGCACTTTTTGTTCATCAAACAAGCTCTGGTAAAGCCACTGTATATTCAATGCGCCACCACTGACACATTTAGAACCTAGCTAGGGAACAAAGCGTAGCATTTAGCAGCTAAACAAACACACATTTCCCTCAGGAGATGGTGGAGACCAAAACAAGAGATAAAAGATAAAGAAAATATTGGATTTACATTCATTAGACGGACAAAATAATAATAATAGGTTGAGGTTTAGTGTGTCTTGGAGATGTTTGGACAGACATCACTGAATGCAACTTTGTAAATCTCACATTTTCATGGTCTTTAAATCATTTTTTGACTAACAGGAATATTGTTTTCTGGCCTCGCTTTAAAATGTTACGGGGAAAATCTGCATTTTGGTATGAGGTTCCCCGGTTTAGACAAACCCTGCTTTATGTGTATGTTGCCTCTAAACATGGAACACATTGGAAGTTGGGGACTCGAAGATACAACGGATGGAAACCAACAAACAGATCAGTGTGTGTGTGTGTGTGTGTGTGTGTGTGTGTGTGTGTGTGTGTGTGTGTGTGTGTGTGTGTGTGTGTGTGTGTGTGTGTGTGTGTGTGTGTGTGTGTGTGTGTGTGTGTGTGTGTGTGTGTGTGTGTGTGTGTGTGTGTGTGCATGTGTGTGTGTGTGTGTGTGTGTGTGTGTGTGTTTTAAAACACGAGTTTATTAAATCACACTAAAGCTGCCAGTGCGGCTGGAACTTATAAGAGTTGATCTGTGTTTTTTTATTTGTCCCAGATGTTTGACAACTTCCAGTCATAACTTGTATTTCTCTAACAGAACATAATAAATGGTATATAATTGTATATTGAATTTAAAAACTCCAGAATTTTTATATTTTTCTTCCAATTTGTGCTTCCTTAAAAGGGAAACAGTTGATTTATGGACTTGGATGTTTCATTTTGGAAAAAAATCCTAAACTGGATACATTTTTATAATTTTCCTAGTAAAAAATATTAAACCTTCAGCTACAAAATATTATTAGCAATATATGTCGTCTGAAAAGGATTAGTTGAAATATGTCAGAAAACATATTTAAAGTATTAATATCTAAAAAGCTTTCAATCCCAAATTGACTGTCCTTTTAATTAAGAGATCAAAATCAGACAATAGAGCCAATTCTAATTGTGTTTAAGGCTGTACTACATCTCATGAACCCCCTTACGACTACTCGAGCCACCAACCAAACTCTATGCCATTTTGGAGGTATTTAATGAAGCACTAAAAGAAGGACTACTCTGTCTGTAAAAACAGTTTGATAACACTTTCAATGTCTCTGGGGCATTTTGCCAAGTCTGAAAGGGAAGAAACCCTGATGATGTCATAACTGACATGATCAGGCTTTCTTTTTTGGTGGGAGATGACCCATATGAGGGACTAAGGCTGCTTTGAGTTTTATCTACAGTATATGTTAAACATCACACAAGTCCCCCAACTTCATGGAAGTGGAACTAACACTTTAAAAAAGAAATTCACCAAATTGTATAACTTATTTATTAATATAAACATTTGTTTTAATTTGATTTCTCTACAATATGAAGGCAATTAAATAAGCCTATGATTCAAAATCACACTATTCCTATAAAAAACTTTACCATTTCGGTATTTTGCAGAACAATAAAATTGATCTTGAATCTATTATGTTATTGCATCCAAAATTACAGAAAGTCGGACTTGGCTGAAATAGCCTATACTTATTTATTTAATATGCAATCTTAAATGAAATAGAATAAAGAAATAAATATTTGAAAAAAACATTGCAGTTACCGAAAGAAGCTTAAATAGAGAGATTAAATCGTCATTACGACAAATGTGTTTAGTCGTTTTGATCTTATATGGACAATTATTATTAATATTATTACTATTATTATTAGTGTAAATAATAATCAAGGTTGACAGGTGACACATGGGAGAGAGAGTGTGTGAGACTGCTTTATCTGCACCCCCATACAGACACCCCCCATACACACACACACACACACACACACACACACACACACACACACACACACACACACACACACACACACACACACACACACACACACACACACGCACACACACACCCCAGAGACCTCATACGGCCGTGTTGGGATGATAAATAGCGGGCCGGTGGCCGGTGGATCGATTCCCCTCCTCTCCCTGTCCTCCCAGAATCCCCCCCCCCCCCCCCCCCCCCCCCTCACTCTGTCCCCTTCTCTCTCTCACACACGCACACACTCTTCCGCAAACACAAAACTATATACGGCAATTAATTCCTGCTTGTCCCACCATCCCTCATCGGCCCTGCCGGCGCGTATCGACGCAGATTACTGCTGATGGTCCGTTTTATCACCGCGGAATATACAGCGAGGAGCGCTCATATAGACACACACACACGCACACACACACACACACACACACACACACACACACACACACACACACACACACACACACACACACACACACACACACACACACACACACACACACACACACACACACACACACACTGATGTTTAGGATCGCGGCTGCCTGAAACCAAAAACAGCGACACTCACTTCATAAAAAAGTTTCGATACAGATGTCACAGCGTGAACCTATGACCTTATATTATAGGGTTATTATAGGAGGAGAATTATAGCAGTATATAAGCTTGTTGACACCGCTGTAGCAGGATAAACGCATATATTATAAATATTCAGAATATGTTTACCAATCCCCTCTAAATGCCGCGGTAGATCAAATTAAATACACAAACGAGTTTAAAAGAACTACAGTCGACTCAAAGCTCCAATAGAAATAGTTCACATAGGCTATTATTGGAAAACAATATATCAATACGATGATATAGCCCACAGTCATCTTTAATAGAGGCTATTATAGGCCTGACGCACTATTTAAAGAGAGAAGCCTGACATGCAACACAAGGCACTTTAATATTATTGAGATATTAAACGAATCGTTTAAAAGCTGTATTTATATATTTAAAAAATCCCATGATGTTAAACAAACCGTACATTGACGCGACACACTGAACTATAGCGTATACTTTAAAAAAAAACAATGGTGATGCAACAATAAATTCCCTAAGGAAACGTGACGGAAATATCATAATTTCGTGAGTGTAAAACCGAATTAAAAAAACATGTATAAAGCTCATAAAACGACAGCTATAGGCCATGGATTCGCATCTAAGGAAGTTATGTTGGTGTTGATTAAAGGCCAGTTATTATATTAATGGAGAAAGAAACGTAGGCTAATCAACATTGAACATTAACAAAAACAATTATTGGAGTATTAGCCTACATTGTTACACTAATATAGGCTATCGTAAGTCAAATATAAACGGGCACAAAAAGTAAAATGTTAAGCTTCTAAAACACGACTTTTAAACATTAAAGAGTGCCAACTTACAGACACGAGACTTCACTTTGATCTTCTCCACGTGCACAGCGGGAAGTGGGGACTTCGGCTCAAACCGGGAGTGTTCGGTGCCGTGAAACCGGACACACCCGCTGAGGGGAGACTTAACGTGTGTAACGGGACATGCTGAGTTAACTAATCAAACGCACCTCCGTGTCGCAGCTTTGAAACATGAAAGCGATGGTGTGTGTCTGTGTGTGTGTGTGTGCGTTTGATTGTATGTGTGTGTGCGTGGACAGATATTGACAGAGCGCCCGTGATGCATGAAAAACGCACGCGCACACACAAAGCGGAGATCAGAGTAATAAAATAAGTTTGATCAATTCACGCGGAATAAAGAAAACAGTGTTTTTATTATTTTACTGCGGAGTTGAAAACTGAAAATAACAGAGTAAAACATTTTAAGAAAAGTAGTCTTAACTGTTTCAGAAAATAATGAAAAATAAAAACGAAAATAAAAATACATGAACTTAATAAACTGAACGCAGTTTACTATTTTTTTTAAAACGCGAAAAAGTGAAATAATACGTAAATATTTATTAATCAATCTCTTTCATTTTAATTTAAGTCAAATTAATAATTATCCCACATGTTCTCCATAACAGAACGAAAAAGTTAAAAGACTATGTAAAGGTAGACAGGTCTAAAACCCGATGATTATTTAAATGAAATCTAAATAAAGTGTGCTTAATATTGACTGTGCTGCAGGCCTGCTGCTGCTGTCTGAGGGTTTGAACCCCAGGGCAGACTGCTGCTGACCTCTGACCTCTGAACCCCCCACACACACCCTCCTCCTACTGTCCAACACTGCAGCTGTCTAACCAACTGTAACATCCCAAAAACACACACTACAACTAATGACCAAATGAATGTCCTATTACAGCTTTATGTATTGTATTTTACTCTGGTGAAAATTGTTTTAAAGTGGGAACAATATATTAAAAACATTTTTTTTCTTAATGATTTATTTCTGTTAGGTGCAATGAAGGCTTGAGTAAGTTTTGGTGGAGCCTGGAATAGATACATGTTTTAGAAGTATTGTGAATAGTGTTGTTAATGCTTAATAAAATATTATATAAAGTAATTATGAATTTACAGCTGCTTTGACCAAAACTTAACATAGCTTGTCGGGAAATTATCATTTTAAATTATGTTTTTGTAGTTGAAAAATAATTAAAACAGCTTAGTTAAAGTTCAATAAACCATAACAAACTGAAAATAAATTAAGAACTATGTAGAAATATATTACAACAATGATGTAGTTATAAAAATACTTTAAAACACTGTCTGAAATGACAACAACGCAATTGATTACCACTACCAACTATTATTGGAATATTACAGAAATACTCAAATAAAAAATAATATAAATATTTCTGTTGCTTTATTATAGTACATTTATATAATTGTGTAAATAAGAATCAAACGTCACAAGGTACCAACTCACTGCTGAACATGACAGAGAACAATATAAAACTATGTGGGAATATTATTTACTATATGAATATATTACAGGAACTTGAGGAGATAAATATAGTGACAAAAGGTCAAAAGTCACGGCTGATCACCAGGGACACAATCCATGACCTTTTGGGAATATTATCTGAGGATTAAGGAATATAAAAGCGTAACCACACGTGTGTGTGTGTGTGTGTGTGTGTGTGTGTGTGTGTGTGTGTGTGTGTGTGTGTGTGTGTGTGTACGTACGGTTGTTGACCTCTCCTGTGTGGTTGCTCAGAGGGATGATCTCCATCCTCTGCTGTCCGTACAGGTAGTAGTCCAGCTCCTCTGACGTGAGCTTGAACCTGGCCGACGCTCCTTTTCCGCCCTCCTCTCCTCCACAGCTGCTCTTCACACTGGATGACACCACCCCAACCCCCCCGCAGCTCAGCTCTTTGGCCTGATGGAGAAGCCCCGCCATCGGATTGTGACCCTGCCGGTTCTCCGGGGGCACCACCATCATGAGGTCTCCTCCTCCTCCTCCTGGTCCTCCACACACCGGGGCCAACGCCTGCCCAAAGAGTGCGATCTGCTGGGGGACGGGTAGCTGGGAGATCCCCGCCGAGTTGGAGATGGAGATGGAGGAGGACGGGGTGAGAGCTGCTCCAGCTGCTGAAGACGAAGACGTTGAGGAGGCCGTAGAAGAAGAAGAGGAGGTGCAGTGCGAAGAGGCCAGGAGGTGGCTGTGCAGGCGGGACTGGCGCAGGCTGTCCATGGGCATGGAGAGGCGGTCAGGTGGAGGCAGGGGGGCCAGAGGAGCCTTCAGCTGCGCCTGAGGGAAGAGCTGCTGCCAGTGCTGCAGGTAGGACGGGTCCACCTTCAGGAAGGCCGAGCCGCTGGGCTCACCTGGCTTCAGCATGGCTGCTGGGGGGGGGGGGGGGGGGGGGGAGCAGAGGGGAGGAGGTGTCAATCATTGTTAAAGAGGTCAGGGCAGGATGTAGACATGTACGGGACACACAGCGGATCAAATCTATTCACGGTGGATTTAAGGAAGTGAACACAACACTGTGTCAAGTTCGGGACGCAGAAAAATGAACATCTTGATATACCAAGTTTTTTAGGGTGAGAGATTTATCACATTTGAGACAAATATATCACATACATCTCTGTATTTACAAATTAAAATCACATTTTCAGACTTTATAGGATAAATAAAAATGTGTGTTAGCATTAAATGTACTCCCAAGGTGTGAAGCTCATGCTGAGCATATTTACGGCCTCATCACTCACATTAAATTCTCATTGTGGGGTGCTGAGCCACATCGCACAGGTCTCCACCTGATTTGAAGGGTTTGACCTCAGGATTAAAAAGGAGCACCTCAGCCAATTTGTTTCATCCTGAACCACATAGAGTTTGTGTGAAATCTGCAACATGAACACATGAGACGCAGAATTTGAACATGCACATACATCTTTATTCTCCTGAGTCTGGTCATGTGGTTATGTTGTTGTGTCAATTTGAGACATTTGGTGGATCATAAATGAAAATCTAAATACATGATAGATATGAATAATGAATCACTGTTAATTGTAATACATTGACATTTTTAAGTGGAGCAAATTAAATCCAAACAAAAGCCTCAATATTTAAAGTGATTATTTGGTGCATGAGCCTAATTATAAAGGTTTCTTAATTTCTATAGAATTGTATGCATTTAGCGCAGTCTGGTTTCACATAGTTTCCTTACTGTTAATGACCTTGACTCTCAAACATATGCTTCAAACTGAGCTAAAAAGGATCAAATTAGAAGTAGAAATCTAACTTTAAATGTAAATGTTGGTAAAAAAAGGACCAATACAGTATGTAGCCCCTATGTTGACATTATGTTAACGTTTCCAGTAGTTCTAAACTGTTTATTAGGTCTGATAGCCTACTCTTCATTTTAACAGCCTGCAGGATTTCACTTCAACTGAGTATCAACTTTCATATGTTTCTGATTAAAATAAATACATTTGAATATTTTTGGTAAATAGTTTAGTATACAGTATGTTTCTATTTGAGTTTAAGATGTGCAGACAGGTTGTTTCAGTTCTCTCTGACACTATTGTTTTACCTCTATGATAAACGTGTATAAATAAAGTTACATTTGCCCCTATTTATATATTTAAAAGCTGTAATAAATATGGTACATTTGATCACATTTAAGCATCAGAATTACTAATTCTAGCAGAAAAAGTATTTCATAAAATGATCTTATAACTTTAATACTTTCGTGAGTATATTTCATTTCACATTATCACATCTCTAAATCTATTTTCTATTCTACCCATTATGCCAAAAATAATTACCAGAAAAGTATATTGGCGAACGCTATTTCTCAGACATACAATGTGTATAAGCTCTATAGCCAACAAATCACTGTGTAAACTGACTTTAGTCTGGTTCACCCTCCGCTTCAGCCTGCTCTGCTCCGCTGTCTCGGTCTCGGATGGATGTTTCAGCGCCGATTTTACGCACGCCAAGCGCAAAAAACGCACCAAATAAAAGCAATAAAACCATTCACGCGCACTCACGCACACTTCGGATAAGTTTACGCTGGTAACCACGCAGAGCACAAAAGTTTCATCAGAATAAATAAATAGGTCCGGTTAAGTCCAGGTCAGATCGGCGGTCCGGCGTGCTGTCCGTGGCCGAATAGAGGCAGTGGTGGGCGGGTAGAGAGGTGGGAACGTTCCGCTGGGTTTCCCCGGAGTTTCTCGGGATGTTATGTGAAAGTTGTTGAAGCGCAGATGAGGCTTACTGCGGTCAGGGTGTCTGCGTCTCCTTTGCGCTGATTTCCGGGCAGCGGTGGAAGGTTGTTCCCTCCTCCGGGCTGCGGTGAACCATCGATGGGAGCCGGGACACTTCGTTGCGTCCTGCGCGTCTCCGGAGCCAAAACTACCGAAGCGACTGCTGCGCGAGGCTCTCTCTCCCTCCCTCCCTCCTTCTCTCTCTTCCATTCACTTGCCCTTTACCCTCCCCTTATCTCCTACAGTCCCCCCACCCCTCTAATTCACACGTATTATTTCTCCCTCAGTCTCTTTCTCTACTCTCACTCTTTCCTTTCTCCTCTTTTCTTTTCCCCATCTTCTTTTTTCCTGTGTTCCTTTTCTCAAGTCTCAGCCTTCCCCTTCGCTTTTCTGTTTCTTCTCCTGTACAGATACAGCTCAGTTACATTTGATTTGAATGATGTGTATTGACGCTATATGATCAGATCAACACACATAACCTGTGTGTTACTCTATGTACCACAGTAATCCATCTACAGGTTGATTAGACTGTAACATGTAATGTATGGGCTTTGCAGTTCTTGAACAGTAGTTCTGTGTTGTCTTTATGTTTGTATTGTATATCTTATATTGATCTACGCTTATTCAAAGGATAAAGATACTGTCTGTCCGCACATTATTGAATAGCATAGGCTAAAGAGACATAAGGAACTTGTCTTTCATTTTAGTTTTCAATGAGTCAGTAGTGCTGTTTTGTTTTTTTTTATCAAAGAAAAACAATCTTTTTACCAGTTTTGCATTCCTCTTACAGACCAGAAGAAGGAATCAACAATTTCACCTCCTGGGCCCTGCCGTGGTGCCCTTGAGCAAGGCACCGAACAACCCCCCCCACCCCATCACTTAAGTGATAAACCATAGAATGTAAGCCATTACTTTCTTAAAAGTTTCTAATAAATTGGTCTATGGTGGCCGACAGGTGCAAACGCGCTACAATGGCCCAAAACATTTTCATGTGGAAAAACGCGCTGCACAAAGGTTTTTCAGAAAGACTACCTAAAAACATTTTAATTAATACTCTGCAGCCTTTTAACATGTTATAGGGTCCTGTGTTAATTTAATTATTTGGTACGGTAGCCAACAGGGGCAAACATGTTACGGCCCAAAACATTTCTATAAGGAGAAACGGGCTGCATGTAAAAAAAACTATGCAAATATAAATACACAAATGTGCCAAAACACATGCAAATGAAGAAACATCTTCACCAACTTGACAACACATGCGCAGAGTTTACTAAAACGAAACCCTGTAAGTTCAAAATGCTACAAGAAGCTCAAAACACCATGGAAACAGGGACAGTAAAAAGTGATGCACACAGCTGGGACCGGAGAACTGTTAACATTTAGGGATTATAAATTTGGCTAGTAAGCAGTCTCATTAATCACTGTAATTTAGTTTGTCCAACATAACCAACAATGACCAACCTCTTTGCTAATTCCCTTATCATACTTCATGTTAAATGGTCTCTTCTCATTTTTGGACTAGCATTCACCATTCACAAACACTCAAAGCCCCTCTCACACAAGCAATTAACCCTGAAATGATATAGACATAGACGTATGTGAGAATGCAACTGTCCAATCCATTGGACTGGACACTAAAGAAACTTTAACCTACCAGGTCATTACTGCTTAGGTGACTTGATGTCCAATTCAGTCCGTCTGTGAACAGAGCCGTTAATGCCCAGAGAATTCAGTGCCAGCAAGTAGGTGTGTTGATCAAAATTCCTTTGTGGCTGACACAAAACATAAAGAAAAGAAACAAAGAAAAGAGGGATGTTTACAGGAAGACTGTATGAAATTGACTTAAATTGAAATTGAAGAGATGATTCGGGAATTCTTATCAGTAAAAGCCAACAAATCCAAGGAACGACAAGAGAGAGAGAGGTTGTTCATGACCAAACAATGACTGGCTATAGCGACCGCAGTGAAATCCACTGCTGGTCTTGCGTCTTGCAAATCCAGGCACTTCTCCTCGCCTGAACCAAATGGAGTATTTCCAGTCATTCAGAATGTTTCTGATCAAAAATAGTTTTATTAAGTGATTTAGAATGTTTCTGACACGGAAAGTCCCCTGTCAAGTGAAAGCGATACTCCGGACAATGTGCAGTCCTGATTCTCTGGATATTGTCTGGAGTTTATTTTGAAAATGGCTCCAGAAGTAAGCAGGCTAAAAAGGAAGTTGCCGGCCTAACCATGGGCGGCAATTTGGGTTCAGTGAAAGGCCCCAGGACGCTTCGACACGCCGACACGAGCAGCCAAGAACTCAAGTGGATAACTCACTCTACCGGCTAAGCCATAACGAGATAGCCCCTGTGTTGATAAGTCAACAACATAGTCATTCATGACTTGGCCCAGCGCCATATAGCAGACTGTAAGATAGACCCCAACCAATCGGCTTCTTACACAACTTCAAAAAGGATGGGTAAGGGGTCAGGGATCTACTATAATTCCTTCTACTTACCAACTTGAGCGCAAAAGAGCCTGCAAGTCTGTACGCTGTGAGGAGCCCTAGATCCTGCCGTTTTGTTGGCTACCACTACGACACTATACATAGAATAAAACAAATAGCAACTGACTTGTTTCATCCATACGTCTCTCGGGCAGAGCATAATCAGGCAGATATCATGGGGTCATAAAGGTCAAACCAAAAAGTGCCATGGCAAAAGTCATCCACACATCCTTGCAAAATTCAAGTTTCTTGATAAAGGGATTACTTTCTGTGATAATTGATGAGATACTGTGCTTGGCAAGTGTATACGTGCTAGCCAGCCACAAAGTTATTGAAGAGTGGAATAAATACAGACTTGTTTGCCAACATTTACCTCATTTATTAGCTTGGAAAAGCTTTTTTTAAGTAAATTACGTTATGTGAAATAGCAGTTTATTCTTTTACATATCAAACAAGATGGTGTCACACCAGCTAATAAGTCACGACATCCTTCGTCCGATTTTGACTCAATATCCCTCAAACGTCATAACGGTCAGAATGGTTTGCTTTCTGAAGTCGAACAAATTTTGAATTTGAGTATAATTTGAAATTACTCTGATTATTTGAATGTCCAGCACACACAAACAGAAATGTATGTAATTAAAAAGAGATTTCTAAAGCACCTTCTGAAGGCCAAAACACAACGCCGTCGAACAGCGCACGTCAAAACAAATCAAAACAACTGCCTTATGCATCTGTCCTATTTCCAGCATTTAAACCTCTGTAAAAAAACACATTTTAAAAAAGATGTTCCCATTGCTGCTTAAACATGCACATGTGTCTAAAACAACAACACCAATGACAAACTAACGGATTGTTTCCGTTTGGTTCGGGTCATGTGCCGTGAAAGTGTTAAAAAAGGTGGAAGAATAAGGTTTTGAAAAGCTTTTAATTAATAAATAATAGGCTACAATTGTTGTGTTTTTATAAGTTACTATCGCCAAAGGAAATAAAGCTGACGTATGCTCAGAATGTTGTTCTCTGACATGTGGTGTGTTGTTGCTGTAGACTTCATCGCCACCTACTAGCCTGGAATAATTGTTCTGAACTTATGCCTATACTGCAGGTTTTTCAAATACCAGTTTGAGCCAGAAGAGGTTAAACATACCGGTAACAATGTCGTGCTAATGAGAAAAAGAGCGGCATCAGTCTCACAAGCACCAAAGGTTTCTTCTCAGGAAAAGTAAAACTGTGATTTTGAGAAGCCTCTCATATTTCTATTCATTTATCTTGAGGAGCTTTGAACCGAAAGTCAATGGTGCAACTAGGATTATCATTATAACATGTGTACTTATCAGAGGGAAGTAACCAAGTACATTAACTCAAGTGCTGTACTTAAGTACAATTTTGAGGTACTTGTATTTTACTGGAGTATTTCCACGTTATGCTATACTTCCACTCTACATTTAAAAGGTAAATAATGTAATTTTAATCCAATACATTTATTTAACAGTTTAAGCTACTATTAACAAAATACATCTCTAGAAATGAAACTATATTTCAAGGGAACAAACTCTTTAAGTAAAAAAAGAGTCATATTATTTAAATATTTTACAAAGGCCCATCAGAACTTTGTTTGTGTCCAACAGTAAAATTCTACTTAATGCAAGAATAATATCTAAATATAATTATATACACACATGAAGGCCTTATTTACTTTAAGGACATTTAGCTGACAATGCTTTTGTACTTTTACTTAAGTAAGATTTTGAATGCAGTACTTTTAATGAAGTATTTTGACAATGATGTGTGTGTGTGTGTGTGTGTGTGTGTGTGTGTGTGTGTGTGTGCGTGTGTGTGTGTGTGTGTGTGTGTGTGTGTGTGTGTGTGTGTGTGTGTGTGTGTGTGTGTGTGTGTGTGTGTGTGTGTGTGTGTGTGTGTGTGTGTGTGTGTGCAGATAAGACAGATTACAGTCAACCTCATTGTGTTTTCTGGGTCTGACTTGTTATCCACGACCCCGAGCTTTCCCACCAGTATGCTGCTTTCTCTTGCTCCCTAACACACACACACACACACACACACACACACACACACACACACACACACACACACACACACACACACACACACACACACACACACACACACACACACACACACACACAGTACGTGTCTGTATATCACTCATTGTAAGCTGCTGTGGATAAGAACATCAGCTAAATGCCTGAAAACATACATGTGTGTGTGTGTGTGTGTGTGTGTGTGTGTGTGTGTGTGTGTGTGTGTGTGTGTGTGTGTGTGTGTGTGTGTGTGTGTGTGTGTGTGTGTGTGTTGTTATGACTGGCGTCGCCCTGACAGGCCCCATTTGTCATCCTCGGGATCTCTGGTGGATTGATAACGAACAAACACACAAACATAAGCGTCTGAAAATGAACTCTCGTCAGCTTACGGCAACTTTTTCAGCCCAGAGGAATGTGGAGCAACAACAGACCGTCTGATTGGCTGAAGCTCAAGTTCAGGGTTGACGGTAGCCAATGGGGAATTCACTGAGTTGGGAGTTTGAATCCCGGGTCTGCCAGTATAAGTTAAACAGATTTTTTCACCTATATAGCTATAAGTTACTTAGTTAGTTTGATGTAACTCAAGACTGAAAATATATTATTAAATATTAGGCAATGTAAACTTATTTATAAATTAAGTGTATTTTCATGATTTGTAGGAAAGTGTGTGTGGACGAAACGAAGACAGGTTCTGACATTAAAGGAAGAAAAATGAGGTTTATGTCTACTCTTACGTCTATTTGCTCCTTTTTAATACAGCACTTTAAAATCAGACTGACAAAGCTCTTCTAGTAAATAAAGCTAGAGGGAACTTAGGGATTTTAGTCTTTGCAGACACAACATATATAACTACAGGAAAAGGTCAACCCAAAAGGCAGAATAGGGCCCCTATAAGGAATGATTTCAGATGTTTTACGTTAATTTGGTTCCACATTGTAACATAGCATTTATAATTTTCCTACGTGCATCGATCAGGAAAAATCAAAACGTTGAAATACAAAATCAGATATTTGGTGAAAGGGAAATAAGATGTGACACTTAACTTCAAAGGTAAACTTTAATTAAACTAGCCTGATTTGATTATTCAAATTATATTTCAGGTATTTCTAGACAAATCAAATTGGCAAAGCTTTATGTTAATAGATGTATGAACTATAAATTAATATACCTTTTAACTCATTAAAACAATTTTCTAAGGGTTGTTTAATGTTAACTCTCTATAAAGTCACTCAGAGTTGATGGGATATTTGATCTGTAATCTATGTTTTATCATATTTCCTGTTACATTTGAGCTGTATATTTTTTAAACTGCCGTTTATTTTTGTAATGTATGGACCTACTTGTTGTAAGATTCCAGAAAGTATTATTTTTCCACTTGATCATCATCATCATCATCATCATCATCATCATCATCATCATCATCATCATCATCATCATCATCATCATTTGTCCATAATTACAGTTCTTCTCCACATTGTGGCTGCTAGAGATAAAAAGCTATGAAAAAAAGGAAAAGGCAGAGCGGGTGTAGAATTAGGTGTTTTCATCCATTGATTAATGGCTTTCTAAAGCAAAGCACATCGGAGGAGCGGGCCGATCAATAAATTAACTGCCCAAATTCATCATTTTCTACAACAAAAGCTAATTATTTAGACGGCTGCAGGAAAAGAAAAAACACGATATTAACAAGGGTTCATTTAGCAGAGTGGTGTATTCTTGCTTGTGAGAACACTGCAGAGCTGCTGATCACATTTAAAATGAACATGAAGCATTTAACTGATATCACAGTTTATCAAAAGGATGGAAAAATATTTATATTTTAGTGCATCCACAGGGGTTAAAATACAGGGAGCTACATGGAGTCCAGCTCCCGTGAAACAGCCTGAAAGCCTCATTTGAGAAATATAGTGGCTCTAAGATATCAGCAGTTTGCCTTGCCTGAACCAAACGGAATATTTCCAGTGTAAATACTTCTCACCATGCTAATCATCTGTTTGGACCTCATCCTATGGATTTTGTCCAAAATGTATATGAAAATATAGCTTTCCCACTTCCTATTCTCCTACATTCAGTGCCCTTCCTCTGAACACACCGATCTTTAATCCCTGCCTTAATTTCCATCTCAGCTACACATTTCTAAGTATTTGTGAAAAATGGCGTCACTATTGTATGATTTTCCACGTGAAAAAAGCGTTGTTTTCCTATTTTAGTTGAACTTGGTGTAAGGGTGTAGATTAGGCAACAAAAGAACCCATTCAATTATGGAGTGGATCTGGGTCACTGGACAGATACACTTGTTTTTTACTTTGGTTACACTGCGTTATTGGAAATGATTATTGGCGAAGGTCTAAAGTGCACTTTCATTTATGATTTCATGATTGCAAGTCAACCGCCTGATTGATTTATTATTATGATTAGTCTTTATTAAATATAAGATTGCGGTAACACTTTATATTAAGGTACACCAATTCACCATCAACTAGTAGTTAATTAACATGCATATTAGCAGTATATTGGCTCTTTAGTAGTCATTATAAAACACTTATTAATGCCTTATTCTGCATGACCATATTCTACAAGTAATAAGCCATTAGTTGAGAGTTTTTCCTCAATAACACTCTAATTAGTGCTTATTTATTACAAGTAAGGAAGTTGTTGTACATGAGTTTTGGTCTTAATATGCTCTGCTCAATATGGAGAATAGTAATTCTCCCATAATAACACTTAACAAATATGATCTCTTCTTATGTAACAAGACATGAAACTATAAGTGTTAATTGTGTCTAAATAACTCAAAATTAGGTATTTCTATCTAAGAATATGATCCCTATTTTAAAGTGAAGTCTTGTTCATAACCAATAAGCTAGTAGTTTGACTCTAATGGCGCGTTTCCACTACAGCGCGGAGCACGGTTTAAGAGGGTTGTGACGTCAGCGGCCCGTCTTTGGTTGCGTTTCCACTTGGCCTAGTACCGGCCGGCGGGTCCTAATTCACAGTTTTTCTGGCCTCATAAAATCGCGGGTCTAGGGCCAGAGACAACGAGGCTGAGTCGGGCTGAGTATGCTAAACTAGAGAGAGCATCGCTGGCAAGGGGGCTACAACTACAACAAGATGGACATATTTGACCGTGATTTAATTGTAATACACGTTTCAAAATGATGCCGAAGTAACAACATACTGATACCGGTTAGTAAAAACCATGAATTAATGCTTTGTCAAGTCTGCAGACAGACGGCAGGCGAAAAACCTTTTAAAATGCGTGTTTTCTAAATGGAGATTGGCTAAGCTGACGCAGTATATGCTCCGACCGTCCACACTCACAACAACGGCCTATACAGACATAAATAAAGCAGCGACTGTATTCACCATGACACAGGCAGTCTGTGGTTTGTACTTGTTTAACTTTTGTCTAGTTTCTGAACATATATGAGGAGCTGTGAGCTCTGAGTGCTAACAGCTAACGGCTGCCCTTACGCAAAGAAAATATATTTCCCCATATATTAACTGTCAATATATTGCATTATTTTGTTTTCTGATTTACTGGTTAATTGAAAAGATTTAATAAAGGAAATCTTGCTGTTGGCTACACCAAGTGATACTGATTAATAATCAACATGAAAAACATATTTATTCATATCTACAAAATATATTGAAAATATATTGAAGATATATAGAATAATATATTGTGTTAATATATTACAATATATATATATTGAATAATATATTGTGATAATATATTGTAATATATGGGATAATACATCAGTAATTGCCGCTTTCCATATATTGAGTAATATATGTAAATATATATAATATATTGGTTGTGTATATATGTGAACATACATTTACTATATATTAACATTTATATGGGGACATGTACTATATATATTCACAAATATATGGGGACATGTATGTACTATATATTCAGTTTTATATGGGGACATATATGTAGAATATATTCACAATTATATGGGGACATGTACTATATATATTCACAAATATATGGGGACATGTATGCTCTATATATTCAGATTTATATGGGGACATGTATGCAGAATATATTCACAATTATATGGGGACATGTACTATATATATTCACAATTATATGGGGACATGTATGCTCTATATATTCAGATTTATATGGGGACATGTATGCGCTATATATTCACAATTATATGGGGACATGTATGCAATATATATATTCAGATTTATAAAAGACCATGTACGTACCATATATTCTGAACATGAGTGCAATATATGTTCACAATGAGGAGAAATGCATGTTCTGATAAAAAAAATCTTTCATTTAATTTCAAACCTTTATTTATGCAGGTGAATCCCATTGAGATCATTGATCTCTTTTTCAAGGGTGACCTGCTGCAAGTAGGTTCCACATGAATACATATAAACATAACAGAAAAACAAAAAAGGACATCATACAGCATATTTACAGTGACTACAGTTTACATAGCTAGTAACATTTACAGGTTCCAACAGTTTCCGATTGGATAATATCTATCCTTGCTTTAAAAACATTTAGTGGAACCAAATTGCTCAGACTGTTCCAAGTTAGCGGAGCTGCGCATCTAAATGCTATCTTCCCTAAGACAGTCCTAGCAGTTGGCACATTTAATAAAACCACAGCATTCGATCTCAGGCAGTAGCCACTTACAATTCGCCGTGAGATCAGGGAGCAGATGTAGGAACGAAGTTTCCCTAACATGGCTTTGTATATAAAAATGTACCAGTGACTGAGCCTCCGTACAGTTAGTGAAGGCAAACCTGCCCTTGCATACAGGGTACGGTGATGGGTTAATACTTTACAGTTTGTCACAAATCTCAGTGCACTGTGATAGGCGGCATCTAACTTGATCAGGTAATGGGCAGGTGCATTCATATAAATCAGATCACCATAGTCCAGTACAGGTAAAAAGGTCACAGAGCCTTTTTCTGGCCTCAAGCGAGAAACAGGACTTGTTCCTGTAAAAGAAACCTAGCCTAACCCTCAGTTTTTTTAAGCAGGTTATTGACATGAAGTTTAAAAGTGAGACAATCATCAAGCCAGATACCAAGGTATTTGTAACAGGCAACCACTTCAAGTTTTATTCCTTGCGTAATTACAATATCTAAAACAGGCTCTGGTGTCTTTTTTAGTTTTTGAAAAGAGCATTACCTTGGTTTTATCAACATTTAAAAGAAGCTTAAGCGCTGAGAGCTGAGTCTGAATAATGAGAAGCTTAATTTGTTTTTTTCTATCAATGTGTAACAGTTATCAAAATACTCATTAAAAGAAGGACAAGGAACGAATAAAAGAAAAGGCCTATAAACAACACATTATGTAATGACTCAAGAACATTTTTATGTAATTATGTAATAAAACCCACATTTTGTAATAATCTGCTGCAGTCTGTAACAGCCTGAACGCAATATAAAATAAATGTCCCTGCATTTTGTAATAAATTATTACATTTTGCAATGGTTATTACAAAATGCGTGAGTTGCCCTTTTAAAAAACTGTAATATTCATTATGTAACCATAACCAAACTGTAAATATATCCCAAAATTGATGTTGATATACATGTTGGCTAATGAATATGGTAACACTTGATCTAGTTTTGGCCAATGAAAGATATTCTACTGAAGTATATTTAAATTATGAGTAAGGATGATTCATGGTTGAATAAATAAATAAACAGTTGTAATGTTATTGTTTGCAACTCATTTTGTAATAACCACAGCAATATGTAATAATATATTTCAAAATGTGGCGACATGTATTACATATTTGCATTGAACTTGTTTACTACATAATGGGCAAATTATTACAAAAGGAGGTGTTATTACATAATGAAGGGAAAATGTATTACATTTTGTATAGGTATAGTTAATAAATGATGCATTGTTATTTCATACAGGGCCAAAAAGAGCAGTCTGTTATCCTATTTAACAATCTTGTTTTTTGTTTCACCTGGTGACAACTTTAAACATGAGCTGATCACTCATTAAAACAATGTCCGGAACAGGGCCAAAAAAACAGTCTTGTACCCTATTTGATCGTCAATCTTGTTTTTTTCGTGCCTTTACTCACAAATTCTTGTGTTAATGGATGTTCTTATATCTGATGTCTTGGTCCCTGGATGGTGGTTTACTACTGCATCTGTGGAACAGAACAATTACAAATAATTAGAAGTTCACAAAAGACAGCAGGAATTATAACAATATCCATAATATCTATATTAAAGCATGGGCTGGCTTGGTGAATAATGTGGGAATACAAATAGTGGAAGAATAGGCTTTGTACATTTTCGTCTGAGTGTGGCGCTACTGGTTGGTATATTTTATGGAATTTGGACCAAGCATCTGCATCTGTAACAGTTCTGTTTAAAACTTTTTTAAATGTAATTGCATTCATCTTTAAAGGTGGGGTAGGTATGTTTGAGAAACCGGCTCGAGATACACTTTTTGTTATATTCCATGGAATGCTCTTAACATCCCGATAGCAATGAATATCTGAAGTGCTTTGACAAAAAATCCATAAAAAAATATCATCTGTGGAAGCCGTGGTACTGTAAAAAGCACGACGAATCATCTGAGCCGGCCCGGCTAAAATAACTGGATGGCCTACCTGCCTGTCAGCCTTCCATCTGTGCACAAACTTATCTCGTGCCCTCATTGGTCATGTGCGTATTTTCAAATTCTAGCGCACTCGAGCTGGTTTCTCCAAAATTACCTACCCCACCTTTAAAAGACTACTTTTATTGAATGAGAGTTTTACCTAGCACAATGAGCCTGGGGTGGTGGGAAGGGAGAACTGGGCCTCGGCATCGGCATCGGCAGGAGTGGTAGTCGCCTATGAGTATTAGAATTTAGATTAACAAAGGCATAGAAAAACCCTGAAATATGTACTGACACAAAGCTACAACCCTCGATTTTGTAAGTAGTAGTAGTAAATACATACGTATATACAATATACAACAATACGCATAATGCAATTAGCAGTACCAGTAATAAAATAACTGAATAAATAGTAGTAGAACCTTTATTTAGGCAGGAAAATCAATTAAGAACAAATTCTTATTACAATGATGACCTGACAGGAGGCAAAAGGCGTCCTGAGGGGATGGGGTTTGGGAGGAAAAAAATAAAAAGACAGACTCCGGGCACTACAGAACCCAGGAGACAACACATTGACACAGAGCAGAGATGACAGGCATAGCAGTTAAACATATAACATCTCTAAAACAATATTGCTGTGGTTCAATCTGTCATTAAAATAATATAGAACATTCATCCATTCAATCATTCATTCCTTCATGGCAAGGATAACTAAGCTGAATAGTGAATAAAGTGATATGTGAAAAGTAAAATTACAGTGAAATTAAATGACAGTGCGTTCCTCACCACTGCGATCTGGCTCCTCTGTCCTCGTGTCTTTTGGGTCTGATTCCTCACTACTGATGTCTGCCTCTCTGCATGGGCCCTCTCTCCTTATTTATTCTGTCTCAGTCACCACTGCTATCTGGCTCCTCTGTCCTCTTGACTTGTGGTCAGGGCTCTCGGCTAACTTCTTTCACCATCCTCCCGGAACCGTCCCGAAATACAATCTAAGCCGTCCCGAAATTAATGTGGACCGTCCCGAATTTAAAATATTAGTTTTTCTACATTATCATTAGTTAAAATCATTCAAAGTGACCTTTAACATAAATAAAACATCATACAAATCATTAGATGATAATTCATCAACCTTTTTAATTGAGTAAATCAGTCAAACACATAAACAAAGGCCAAATATATTTAAAAAAAACACACAAGCGAGAAAGTTACTCTAATATTGAATCCAATCAAGTTCTATCCAATTATCAAAAACATCCAACACTCTGTCCTGAAGACAGAAGACAGAACCCAGAGTAACCACTAACCAGGATGACAGTCTGTAACACAGTCAGGAGACCTTTACAAACTGCCCCGCCCCCTCGCACACAGACGGGGGAGAGAGCTCTCTCGTCTGGATTGGAAAGATCGAAAATAAGATCGAAAATACATCATAGACGCATTTTGTAGACTTATTGCATATTAGAAACGGAGTTGGCGAAACTAAAACTGCGATATAATGTTCATGTAGCAATAATACATGACATATATGTTTTAAATGTCTCCACTACCGATAAAAAGTCAGATAACGTCGGAGCTTAACGCTACCACTGTCTTTAATAATTCCGGCCCGGGGCCCGTTTAATACCGGGGCTCGGTACCCATCCCTACATGGGGAGAGACGCAGCATATTGCTAAGGACTAAATACGATGGAGAGTTCTCATCTCAGCCTTATTACCCATAGGGGATGAAGAGGAGTTAGTAAATAAAGAGGCCGGCGCTCCAGGGTTAGGTTCTGCTGTGCGTTTTCGTGATGTAACGTAAACAATTGCAGAATTCCTCCACGGGATGCCATTGTCATTGTACATCACTCAACGCGAAATACACACACTCAGTACATAGCTAGACCCAATAATTTGCGGGCCAGGAGTTTGCGGGCACAGCTGTGTGTGTGTGTGTGTGTGTGTGTGTGTGTGTGTATTTCGCGGTTTGCTAAATGTTTTGTGCGTGTGTGTTTATGTTGACAAGGAGGTTTAATAACTGTGTGCTACACAAAACGTGCAGTCAGTTTCATTTTCATCGCCGTTCGTACTGTAGTAGAGTTATCAGGGTATTTTTATTTTAACTCTCGTCCCAAATTTGTCCCAAGATTATTTTTTATCCTCCCCAACCCTATTTTTTTCGGCCCCGGGACGACGGGACGTCCTTAAACTCGAGCCCTGCTTGTGGTTCTGCAGGCTTAGTTCGACCTATGAATTTCAACAATGCTCCTGTAAAATATATAGATATATAGTATTATGGGTCAACATTAAAATAACATACACTGGAGAGCAAAATGTGAAATGCCATTGACTGTAGGCTACATATTATCCACACAATTGTCAGCAGGGGCAATAACAACTAAAATGTGAACTAACTTGAATGCATTAGTCCACAACACATAGCCTAACTAATGTTAGCCTACATAGTTACTAACATCAGAACACATAGTATTGGGGAATCTTATGTGTTTTGTGATGTTTGTGCTGGAGCCGTTTTATTCAAAACAGCACTCCGGTTAGAGAGTTGACACGGAGACAGGAAGTACAGTCTTTGGACTTTATATTAGCTTGGTTCTGATCATCAACACAGAATACATCATGCTTGATGTGGAATCACATACAGGATGTTGAATGGGTTGATGAGTATGATGATAATGATAACGTAGAGTAGAGAATGAATGAATGGTTTCTGCAAAATACACAGAAATAGAAATAAGGTTCAAATTACAATAACTAACCAGACTATGGTTATTAATAATAAGCAACAGCAATACTAATTGTTGCTAAAACACATTAGACACGTTGCAAACACACGGCTAATAAAAGCTAAGTTAGCATCTCATCTGAATAGCTTAATTTAGCTAACTAGCTAGCATTAGCTCAATTCCTGAACAACATAGCAACTAAAAACGGGACATCAAGACTCATTAACACACTGACTCAGCAGGACACTATGCATACAATCTTATAACATTACCAACACTAAAGATCTGCATATATGCTCACATTCTTCACGAACGCATTCTCTCTGTGACGATGGTAATTATGCATGTGACGATGCGCAATAATCTCCTGTCCTGAACGCACATGTGTAACCCATGGATGTAACCAGCTCGAGGACCCATAGCTGCACAACATTAGCTGTCCCTAAATGTGCCTGACTAAAACACGAACGATATAATGCAGATCAAGGAGAACAAGGGGAATTTACAACACATAGACTAACTGTGGTTACATTACTTAACTAGCTCATCATCGTCAACAGTCAGAAAATGTCCGTTAGCCGTGGGGCTAGTTTTCGCTATGTTAAACTCCATTGACTTATGCTAAAATGTTAGCGATCTAAAGGTCCGCTATTTTTGGCTGTTTTGGGTCGACTTCAGTTGACTGTAACATCGAAAATCTTCGAAATTGAATGTTCACAAAGCTGCGGACCGGTTATACACTCATACACGAGGGAACTAACATAGCTAATTTAACTAACGTTAGCTAATGTAGCTGGTGTAGTGCCGAGAGACGGGACATACGGATTAAGCAACTAGACTACTTGTAGTGTACATGCAGAATTATTTCAATTTAAAATAGTTTTAAATGCTCACACACATACCTGACTCTGGTGCTGTATTTTCCTCTCGTTTCTTTTTAATTTTCCGTTTCGAAGCACCTGATGAATGCTTTCTCTTTGATACTCAGCGACAGAATCAACAGACAGAGGCAGCAACGCAGATTTGAATCTGCCAATCAGATCAATCTATTGCTGGAGAGGGGGGGGGGCTCCCCGAAATCAGTCGGAAGTGGCGCATTCGAATACTGTTTGGCCTGTCTGCCGTGGATGGGCTTCGTTCCACTCCAAATAGCCGGTCGGCCGTAATATATGCATAGATATATATGCGTGCATATATGTATATATATATGTGTGCATATATGCATATATATATATATATATATATGTGAATATATATATGCATATATATATATATATATGCGTGCATATATGCATATATATATATATATATGCGTGCATATATGCATATATATATGCGTGCATATATGTGTGTGTCTATATATATTTATAAACTGTATATTATTTTCCATCATTCAATGGACAATTTGTACTTTTTTTATATATAGGCTACCATCAAACATATGTTCATATATAAAGTGGGTAACTATACAAAACGAAGTGAGATAACTGTTTATGAATATCTGTTCAATTTTATGTAAACTTGTGTAACTCATGAAAGATAAATGAGTGTTTCAATAAAACTATTACATATAAATGTATAGTGCAGTTTTTGTTTTCATTGCAATATATTTTTTTTATATGTATCAATATATAGCCATACATGGTCCATGCATATATTGCAATATATTTAAAAATATAAGGACTACTTTCCCATATATGGAAATGTATGATCCAATATATTGTATTATATTTACCAATATATTACAATATATTTTTGTTTCATAAGGGTGTGTTGTTTTTCTGGGGTTCTCTGAAGATCACGTCACGGCTCCGCCTACACTGCGTTACTATAGATACTACCCCAGTTCCTAAACTGTAATGGAAATGCGCCATAAAGTGAGCCAGTCCTAACGAGGCCCAGCCATACCGAGCGGGGCCGAGCGAGGCCGTGTAGTGGAAACGCGCCATAATTGACCTGAACAGGTTCTCTATTCTAAAGTTGCCTCCTCTTCACACTTTGTAAATACATTATAGCACACAACTACTTAAATTAACCTACACACACAGTACATGAACAAAGTAGGCACAAGTTGAAATATCTGTTTTATTAATGAACCACGAAAGAGAGGTTCAGACACATACCAAAACATGTCAAGTTTCTCCAAGGCTGAGAACACATATGCAGCATGTACTTTTTTAATAAAAACAGATTTTATATATGTGTGATCATACTGTGTGACCTGCTTACATGTACTTACACAATAGGTGTACTGTTCTCTCTCTGTGTTGTACTGTCTCAGTGTGAACATAGATTAAACAGCCAGCCAAACTCTTTTGAGAGCCAGGGAATGAGCAGCCATGCTCCTTTATTGACTTATTTGCAGTCCACTGACATTCAAACGGAGTGAAACTATACAAAAAGAAGTTACAAGGCACTTAATGATCTCATACATACAAGTGTAACATACACATATTAACACATAGGACCGCTAAGTGTAAACAAGGTAAATATAGCTAATGCTAGCTGTGCAATAAGCATGTATACAGGCTAGTATGGCTAACACTAGCATGTATGCTAACGCTAGTGTGAATGCTAACGCATTTTCTCATTGTGTTTAAACTTTAAACATATCAAAATGTAATCACATAAACACAATACATGTTACTAATCCTTACAGTGTGAGTGTAACGGGCCGTCTCCACAGCAGCGTTAAAAAATCTTGAAACGCTTCTGCCCATTCACTTTGAATGGGGTGACGTCACTTTTTTTCGCTTTCGCCGAAATGCATTGTGGGCAGGCGAGCGGAGATTCTCAGGATTTTCAAGATCCAAAGTTGAACAATGTTCAACTTTTGAAGCTGAGGAGGAAGCGTCAGCCAATCAAATCCCGTGTACGCAAATCTGACAGTTCAAGCTCTAGCCAATCAAACGGCGTGTATGCTGGGAGAGCCAGACCGCAGGTCATTTCCTCATATTCCAAAAAATGGAGGAGAAATTAGCGGTAGCGAATCAATCACCCGGTGCTTTATGACCAGACCTACCGGGATATAAACCGGAGGAGCCAGGCATGGAGGGAGGTGGCAGAGACAGTGGTATGTTTTCGCCTGTTTTGGGGAGTTTATATCCAGTTTACTTCGGGCTTTTTGGCTTCGTATGTCGCGGGCGGGAGATTCATGTGATTGGTTGATCGCAAAAAAATCCCCAAGCCTCAGATACGCCCACCTCCAAGATTTTTTTAACGCTGCTGTGGAGACGGTCCGTAAGGCTTACACTTACACTTACAGTCATTGCTTTCTGACGGACCTGACCCTTTTACTCTTCAGGTTGCAAAGGGAAAATTAGTAGCAGTCTACTCATGGATGTCTACTGCCATGCTATTCAGTTCACTTTCTCCTACTTCCTGTACCCGGTTTCCTGTCTAACCTCAGTACAAACTTTACAAATATATAAATGTGCAAATATGAAACATACAGGTCAATATCACCTTGCTATTGGTAGCTGAACTGTCAATACCCCCAAAACATATTATTAGATATAAATACCTAATTTTGAGTTATTTAGACACAATTAACACTTATAGTTTCACGTCTTGTTACATAAGAATAGATCATATTTGTTAAGTGTTACTATGGGAGAATTACTATTCTTGTGGTACTACTGCCTTATTAGGCCCATATTGAGCAGAGCATATTAAGACCAAAACTCATGTACAACAACTTCCTTACTTGCAATAAATAAGCACTAATTAGAGTGTTATTGAGGAAAAACTCTCAACTAATGGCTTATTACTTGTAGAATATGGTCATGCAGAATAAGGCATTAATAAGTGTTTTATAATGACTAATAAAGAGCCAATATACTGCTAATATGCATGGTAATTAACAACTAGTTGATGGTTAATTTGTGTACCTTAATATAAAGTGTTACCAAGATTGCAAATAAAGACATTCATCTCAAATTGAAAAGAGATGATTCACGCCAGATTTGAGTTATTAGCTCATTTTCACCTGCAAATCATTTGTGACAAGTTGAAGAGAACACACGTTATTGCTTTTAAAAACTATATTTGAATATACTCTTACAAATGTAACCATTCATAAACCACTAATGGAGCCTTTAAGGGACAATTTAAGGTTTAAAGGGGTTCATTTCCACTAAATGAGGCCGTATTAGTGCAAATCCATGAGGGTTTGTTAGCACACAGCTGATGGTAATTCAATTAAAATGTTTGCATGCCCACTATTCATTAAAACACACACACACACACACACACACACACACACACACACACACACACACACACACACACACACACACACACACACACACACACACACACACACACACACAAATACATGTACAGCCCCCTGAATATATATAAATATAGATGTTTAAAGCTGTGTCACATCCATTTACATAGGAGCATGTTGTTAAGGTCCCGCTTTGACATTCAATTAAAACGTTTACATTTCTGCTTAATTAATTCGGCGGATGGCGGGGAGAAAAGACGAATGGACGGCCGCTTTGACAGGAGGCCGATAACCACGTGTGTGTGTGTGTGTGTATGTGTGTGTTAAGGTCACAGCAGGCTGACTATTATAATTCATCTCTATAGACATGTATTCAGCAGGGACCTATATTCTCTTTTTCACCTTTATTTCCTGCAGCTGAAGCCAGGCTGAGCGGAGGTGTTTTTAATGCACTAAAGTGTTTTAAAGCTCTAACACGTCTGCATGGACTTCATTATCCCTCGGTTTATTGTTAAAAACTAACCGCTGCAGCTCATTATTGATCGCTGCATGCTGGAAAATGCATTGGTTTTCAGGAAGGAAAACATAAAAATCCACATAGCTGCGGGATCATTTTTTCATGTTTTGATTTGAGATTTTACATTCTACTGATTTGTCATAGATTAAATATACAACATGATGATTTAAAAAAGAAAATCTCTACATAATAGTGTATGATAACGTTTTTCCATCAATATTTCTCAACAGCAGTTTATTAACACATAAAATAACAAATATAATATTTTAATAACTTCCTTAAAAGTTGTTCAGAAAGACAACCTGAGAGCACTTTAATAATAACAATTCTTTTGCACCCTTTTAAAATGTTATAGGATCCTGTGTTTATTTATTTAGTTTTTTTATATACGGTAGCTGACAAACACGTTACAACGCCCCAAAACCTTTCCATTAGTAGAAATGCGCTGCAGTTTAAAAAACAATGCAAATAAAGAAACACAAATGTGCCAAAACACATGAAGAAACACCGGGTTACGTATTGTAACCCTTGTTATATTAACACAGGCGGAGCCCTCTACTGGACTCTATGGGTACTACCTTATCATGCAAGCATTCACCTACTGACATTTCTATAGACGTAGCCCGGCCCCGGGGCGGGCCTACCTGAATGCGCGCGCATCTCACTTCCGTATAAATGGAGGCCTCGCCTCCTGACCATCATCCTACACCACTCTTCAGCAAGCGGTATAGGACAGACAGTGCCCCAGAGTAGAGGGCTCCGCCTGTGTTAATATAACAAGGGTTACAATACGTAACCCGGCGTTATATCTCTCACAGGCTGTATGCACGCACTGTCGTCCAGCACACCGTTCCACCTCACTGTCCATGACCAGCTTTAGCAGCCGCTGCGCCTCACTCACCTCTCCCTCGGTTGTAACCGTGGAGAAGTCCGGGCTGCGGCCGATAGAGCACACCCTGACGCGCTTGCCTCGCAAAAAAGTGTGCTCAAAAACAATGCTGAGGGCTCCCCTGCGTCCGCCTATGGTCAGACAGGGAAAGTCTGCAGCCCTGTATGGGTTCACTATGCACCCTCTCTCCTGAGTCCCTAAAGAGCACGGGGAGAGCGCAAGTGCCCCCTATGTCCCCACACTCAGACACTGACCCCGTGCAGAGTGTGTACGGACTATAGTATGGAGGGCTCTCCCCCTCCTGCCCCCAGGCAGGCGAGGGGAGCCCTCCAGCCCTGTAAGGGCCCAGAGCGCATTACATCACCCCGCGACCCTCCAGGGGTCCGGAGAAATGTAAGCGCATTTACGCCCGGGGAGGGGGTCAGATACCCAACTTTATGAAGGGGCCTGGCGTTGACCAAGACGCCGCCGTGCATATATCCTCCACACTCACACCGTTGAATAAAGCTGTTGATGCAGCCACAGCTTGTGTGGAGTGCGCACAGACCCCCGCGGGGCAGGCTCTCCCTGCCTGCTTGTAGGCGTGTGCAATGCCGCCGCAAAGCCAGCCTGCCAGGCGTTTCTTGGACAGAGCTTTTGCAGTCACTCCGCCCCCGAAGCACACAAACAGCTGTTCAGTGCGTCTCAGGGTAGCTGTGTGCTCCACATAACATGCTAACGCGCGCACCGGGCAGAGGAGGTGTAATTTAGCTTCCCTGGCCCCACCATGGGGGGGAAGACTAAAACCCCCCAACTGAATAGCCCTCGACCTGAACGCACTCCTTAGGCTCTTGGGCACAAAGGAGGGGTTCGGTCTGAGTGTCGCCCCGCTCCGGTCACCCCGAATCAGTAAACAGCTCGGATGCACTGACAGAGCGGTTAACTCGGACACTCTTTTGGCTGACGTTAAGGCAAGTAGCAATGCTGTCTTCCACGACAGTGCTTTCAGGGAGGAGAGCTCCAGAGGCTCAAATGGTTCTGTGACCAGAGCCTCGAGCACCAGCGGCAGGTCCCACTGCGGGGCGGAGGCGTGCACTACTGGGCGCAGCCTCCTGACCCCCTGTAAAAACCACAACATCAGTGGATGAGAAAAGGCTGACCTGCCATTAAATCCCTCATGGCAGGACGAGATGACTGCTGCATACACCTTTACCGTAGAATGAGCAAGCCCTCTGTCCACCAATAACTGTAAGAAGGATCAAATAGAGCCCAACTCACAAGATAGGGGCTCTATTCTCCGCTCCTCACACCATCGCTGGAATCCCAGCCACTTGCCTGTAACAGGCTGTGGTGGATCCTGCTCTAGCTGCCTGGATAGACTGAATAACGCTGTCAGACAATCCACCCTGTCTCAGCCTGTCCCTCTCAGTCGCCAAGCCTGAAGAGGACGGCCCAGAGTGGGTAACGCCCCGATTGCACCTGCCTCTTGAGACATCGCCCCCCAGAACTGGGGGATCGCCCAGGGCTGGCCCACCTTCATCTGTGTCATCTCTGAGTACCACGGAGCTCCGACGTGATCCGGTGCTACCAGAATGACTGCCAGACGTTCTTGCCTCACTCTCCCCAGGAGAGGGAGAATGAGACGCAGCGGTGGAAAGGCGTATAGCAGCTTCTTTGGCCATGGCTCGTGTGCAAACGCGTCCACCCCCAAGGGCGGGTCGTCGCTCAGGGCCATGGAAAACCACAGGGCACAGTGGCTGTTGCGCCGGCTGGCGAACAGATCCACTTCCGCTCTCCCGAACTGGGCCCAGATCTGCTTCACCACCTCCGGGTGAAGCATCCATTCGCCTGGCAGGGGGCCGCCCCTCGACATGAGGTCGGCCCCCCTGTTCTCCAGTCCCGGGATATGGAGGGCTCTCAGAGATAACACCACCTCTGATGCCCATAACCACAGCCTCTCCGCTGTGGCCAATAAGGTTGATATAAGCCAGTAGTGTGTTCCCTGACAGTAAAACGCAGACCAAAAAGCCCCTGTTATCTCTCTCATCTGCGCATGCCCACTAGCTATCTCCTTTACAGGAGCAACAACTGGGGTAGCGAGTGGGGAATATGTACAGTCAACAATGTGTGTGAGTGCAGGATTATGAAAAAAAAACGACACTCAGACTTGGATACAGATCAACCTTCTTTTTATTAGTCACTCTAATAACAGGGATCTGAGCATTATACAGGGAGGAGGTGGGATTCACCCTAGCGTCCCAGGTGGAGAGACCCGCTGAGATGCTTCCTCCCCCCGCCAGTCAGCTGCGTGATGGTGGAGCGCCCCACCCGGCGGTTCTCTGCTGTTGCTGAGCCTGCCGAGGTCGGGCAGCCCGACCCCGTGAGTGCCGGTACGCCGGTCCCGCGGGGTGGGCCGAAGAAGTGGAGGGCGCTTCAGGCATGGGACTTACGTACCGGCGCCTCTCCCTCCGTCTCGCCGTCGCGCTGCGCTCCGAGCTTGTTTATCAGGTCTCAGGCTAGGGAAAAGAGCCATCCTTATGCGACAGTTATTTAGACTTTAAATAAATGCATATATTTATGGTGAGTTTTAGAGGCTTAGATCTCAGTATAATGATGTACTTGTATGATGCTCCAGGTGTTTGCAGGCTGACAGGTGTGACATTCTGCTTGTTTCTACAAATGATCAAACACACTGCTGTTATTTTTTCCATCAGCTCAGGATGTTAAAGGTCGACACAAACAGTACTGCTAACCTTTATTTGAGTCGAGGGATCAGTTGTGTTTCAGCAATGCTTTTCCTTCTATTCTGTCTCATGACCCCCTCGTATTTATCATGAGACCTCTTGGAGGGTGTCAATCCACATGTTGGGAACCAGTGACTCAAAGCATTAACATGTTTTTTCTCTCTCTCTCTTATCATATCGTTTGTTTGGGGGCGTTGCGGGTTATATTTAAGGATATTTTCATTAGAAATGGAACATGCACATTGAATAGATTAAAAACAATATACAAATAAATCAAGATGTTTTTTGTATTTAGAAAATGTGACATAATTTAATAAATTAGTTTTAATTCGTTATTTTATAATTTACATTTGTATTAATTATATTACTTTTTTATTCACTTTTAAAGGTATTATTTATTCATTTATTTTTGTTTTACAATATTTTAAATCCTACTCTTCTTTAATCTGCTTTTCTCTCATCTCCTTAAATATCCTTATCTCCTCTCCTCCACTTATCCTCGTACTCAAATACTGTGTACCTGTTTTCTCTCCTCTCCTTTAATCTCGTTTCCTTGGCTTCTTTCTTCTCCGTGTCTCCTCTCCTGTCATTATATATTCTCCCTGTCCCCTCACATCTCCTTTAATATTCTTATCTCCGCTCCTCACTTTATCTCTTCTTTAACCTCCTCTCCTCTCCTCCTCCTCTCCTCCCCTCTTTCAATATCCTTACTGTTCTCTCCTCTCCTCTCCTGTCCTGTCCTGTCCTGTCATAGTCTTGTTTTCTTTCCTTGGACCCTCTCTTCACATTATTTCCTCAAGTGACGCCTCTTCTCTCGTTTATCTCCTTATCTCCTTTCAACTCCTCTCCTCTTTTCTTTTCTCAGTAGGCGGGGCTTAGATTCAGGTCCAGCCCACAGGGGGAAGTGCTCTGATGATATAGCCGAATTTGGAGCGCTGTTTCCCGGCCAGCCTTGTAGCTCTGACTCGCTGAGATTTCATCATCTTCCTCTACCCCCTACTCCCAGCAGCAGGGCCCTGTAACCGCAGTTCAAGATGGAGCTCCGGACGATGGTACCCGCTCTGCTCTTCCTCTCTGCCGCCTGTCTGCACTCGGTGTCCGGCGCAGCTTCACGGACAGGACCGAAAGTCACCGAGAAGGTGGGTGATGAGATTTCCCTAGAGACGCTGTGTTAGCAATAATGTAAGAACTGAGTGTTGTTGTCTCCCCCCGCTCCGTGTGCAGTGGCGTATTCTTTCGTGCCGCCGGAGCGTGGATAATGACTGACAGTGAGCACACGCGTGCGCTTACAAACACGCACACACTGAGAGACGACGTAAACGCTCTCATCGGGGGGAGGACTGGACCGACACACACACACACACACACACACACACACACACACACACACACACACACACACACACACACACACACACACACACACACACACACACACACACACACCACACACACACACACAAAGACCCGGCGCCGTGGGAGGGCCAGGCCCTCCCATTTGACATTCCTGCCCTCCCCCAATAAACACGTTTTTTATTATTTATAAAAATTAAAAATATATATATTAAAAAATGTAAATTATAAATAAACTGTGAACTTTAATGCTACGATGTATGTGATGCAGATAGTAATATAAGAGTGATAAATGAAAAACAGGTATGAAATACTATATGATAGTAAAACAAGAATACAGTTTAAAAGGTGAGTGATTTGTAAAATATCCATAAAGAAAAAGAAAATCTGTTTACAGTTCTGTTTCATATGGTGTTGAGAGATGTATCCATAGATCTCTTAATTTTGCACCAGATCAACCCAGTCTCACGGCATTTCGTGTTATAGTCACGACATTTAATCTATTGATTCGTGTTCACCAACACGATTTCCCCCTTTTTTTCGTGTCACACAGAACGATTTTAAAAGCAATGTATTTCTATTGGTAGTGTGTTTCTTGCCTGCACCACGTATTTTTGTCCGGTCGGGTCTTGGAAGATCGGAAGCTGTGGGTTCATAAAAACATGTTCTTACTCAATATCAAGCCACGATTATTGTGGTTTTGTTCCATTTCAAAGAGCTGTTTGACGCTCGGCGTAACCTTGGCGCACTGCCACTCCAACATCCAATCCCAGAGATTGAAGATTCATCACGGGGTTTTTCAAGCAACGGGACTGTAGTCCCAAACGATAGCTGAGGATTATGGGTAGTGTAGTGTCTTCGGCCATCATAAACTCCGAAATGTTTTTCGGATTTCATATGGCATTAACACCATATCCCAACGTGCATTGCGGCTAAAACATCCAATCACCGAGCTTAAACCATAGCTGAGGATCTTGGGTAATCAGTTCAGTGGGTGTGTATCGCAATGATGCTTGAAATGTCCCATATAGGCCTACGTCTGTTTCCGGTTATTTTATTTTGAAATTCAGTTCCTGACGGACGCCAAAAAAGCCCGAGATTATAGAATTAAACAAATAAACAAAAAAATTATAATTGTGTGTTATTGTTGAGTAAATAACAGTGTGTTATTTAGAAAATAATAATAAATTAGAAGGAAAAAAAGATTTCAGTATTCTGAGGCTCTGAGCCCCATTTATTTTCCTCACAGACGGCAAAAAAAGTCCGACATTATACGATTTAAAATAAAAACAATAATCGTGGCTTGATATTGAGTAAGAACATGTTTTTATGAACCACACAGCTTCCGGTCTTCCAAGACCCGACCGGACAAAAAGACGTGGTGCAGGCACGAAACATACTACCAATAGAAATACATTGCTTTTAAAATCGTTCTGTGTGACACGAAAAAAAGGGGAAAATCGTGTTGGTGTTGGTGAATCAATAGATTAAATGTCGTGACTATAACACGAAATGCCGTGAGACTGGGTTGACCAGATTGATGCTTTTAACTTCAATATAATTTTTTTTTTAAAAAAACCCTAGAGGAGGTGAGGTCCGCCCCCCACTTGAAAAAAATAGCACTTTACCCCTGCTTACACCTTTATGCCGTGAGCTGATTATCGAGCCTTCATTGTAACAGTCGCGGGTGTACTGTGTGCGTCTGGGGAGTGTTGCAGTACCCTCTATGAAAACGTCAAGCTACCCCACAGCACCCCCAAAAGAAAATCTCTGGCGTTGACAATGGCCGCGGCGCATGACGGTTTGTGTGTGCCCTCCCATGAAAATCATATGCCCTCTCTGTAGATTTGTTCTGGCGCCGGGTCTGCACACACACACACACACACACACACACACACACACACACACACACACACACACACACACACACACACACACACACAAACACACAACGTACACGTGTCCATTCAAATGACTCTTAATGCGCAGTGCGTTTGCCTGTAGGTCGTTGTTACACGTAGTCGACTACACGTACAAATGCATGCACACACGCGCACACACCCAGTGCATGTATACGATAGCACATTTATTTAGTGCTTACATTAGGTTAATGCATTACATGGATTCATATATAACGTTATCATTTTATGATTTGACCTTGGCTTGTCGTCTCATGGTTTTATTGTGAAAGGATGATGATTAAAGAGACAACATTAGAGAATAATATTACTGAGTGCACACTCACTGTCTAAAGGAAAATTGTTAAATTGTCCTCACAAAATTAAATATTAACATGTTTTGCCTAAGTAGAAATAGTGATGTGACAAATAAAAGTTCTTTATTCAAGATGTCACCAATACAAAAGTATAAAAATATACTAAAAGAGCCAAAAGTAAAAGTAATTTTCATGCAAAGGGAACTTTAGATTTAGCTGGTTAGCTAATGAGTTCCAACCCGGGATTTATAAAAGTGTTATTGATTTAATTTGATCATCATTTATTTGTTTATTATATTTCTTGGTTATTAATCACAAATATCACATACATGCACCTTTTATGTAAGTATTGAAGTTTAAGTACAAAGTAGCAGGAATACCTACAAGTACCTTAACATGTTTACATAAGTGCAGTATTTAATCAAATGTGCTTTCCGTTGTCTAATTTGCAGATTAATGTTACTAAGTAAAACATTTGCATATTTAACATTTATTTTTAAATGTCAGAGTAGAAAAATTAAACAAAAACAAATCTATGTATCCCTTATAGTACACCTCTGATTAGTGTGTGTGTGTGTGTGTGTGTGTGTGTGTGTGTGTGTGTGTGTGTGTGTGTGTGTGTGTGGTGTGTGTGTGTGTGTGTGTGTTGTGTGTGTGTGTGTGTGGTGTGTGTGTGTGTGTGTGTGTGTGTGCTGTGTGTGTGTGTGTGTGTGTGTGTGTGTGTGTGTGTGTGTGTGTGTGTGTGTGTGTGTGTGTGTGTGTGTGTGTGTGTGTGTGTGTGTGTGTGTGTGTGTGTGTGTGTGTGTGTGTGTGTGTGTGTGTGTCCAGGTGTTTTTTGATATTACAGTCGGAGGTCATGAGGTGGGGCGGATCGTCATCGGCCTTTTTGGGGAGGTCGTCCCACTCACTGTCAATAACTTTGTCGCCCTAGCAACCGGAGAGGTAGGCGTGCAGACACACACGCATACATACACATAACTTTTACATCTGTTTCATATATTCCATTGCAATATTTTAGACAAGTTCCCAACTTGTCATTTTTGTTTATGCAGCATATATATTTAATTCTAAACTCTGTGAAATATCTAGGTATGTTACTGTACATAGATTTCACTCAAAAAGCCTTTGACATGACAAAAAAGAGTAAACCCTTGAACCAAATTTCAGTTTTGTGTTAACTTCCTCTATACTCTTCTTGCTGTTGAGTCTGGTGTGTGCTGTGATGTTCCTACTTTCTGTGAATGTGTGTTGGTCATTGTGTTCGTCATGTGTGTCTCTGCAGAAAGGTTATGGCTACAAAGAGACAAAGTTCCACAGAGTCATCAAGGACTTCATGATCCAGGGAGGAGACTTCACAGCTGGAGATGGAACTGGAGGTGAGACTCAAATGGCGCATTTCCACCACACGGTCGGCCTCGGCCTCGCTCAGTACTGCTAGGCCGCGTTGGGCCTTGTTAGGGCCGGCTCACTTCATGCTGCGCTTCCATTACAGTTTAGGAACTGGGGTAGTTACTATAGTAACGCAGTGTAGGCGTAGCCGTGACGTCATCTTCAATGAGAACCCCAGAAAAACAACACAGCCGTTAGCTGTTAGCACTCAGAGCTCACAGCTCCTTATATATGTTCAGAAACTAGACAAAAGTTAAACAAGTACAAACCACAGACTGCCTGTGTCATGGTGAATACAGTCGCTGCTTTATTTATGTCTGTATAGGCCGTTGTTGTGAGTGTGGACTGTCGGAGCATATATTGAGTTAGCTTAGCCAATCTCCATCTAGAAAACACGCATTTTAAAAGGTTTTTCGCCTGCCGTCTGTCTGCAAACTTGCCAAAGCATTCATTCATGGTTTTTACTAACCGGTATCAGTATGTTGTTACTTCGGCATCATTTTGAAACGTGTATTACAATTAAATCACGGTCAAATATGTTCATCTTGTTGTAGTTGTAGCCTCCTTGTCAGCGATTCTCTCTCTAGTTTAGCATACTCAGCCCGACTCAGCCCTGTTTGTTGGCCCCGATAGAACCACGATTTTGTCGGGCCAGAAAAGAGGTGAAAAAGTACCCCCGGGCCGGAACTAGGCCTAGTGGAAGCGCAACCAAAAAACGGGCCCGGCACGACACGGCACGACACGGCACGCTTAAACCGCGCTCCGCGCCATGGTGGAAATGCCCCAAAAGTGACTTCTTAAAGAGGCCTTTCCCTTTCCTGTAGTGTGTTATATAGGTTTTAGTGCATGTAAATGGTCTGCAAAGGCAAAAGTCCCAAAGTTCCCTTCAGAGGGTGTTTCTCTCCCACACACTCCCTGCCTGAAACGCCTCTATTGGATTCCTTTGTTTACATACGTAACATAATGACATCATTATGTAACAGTCACGCTTCCATTTGTTAGCGCTCCAACACATTGTACATTATAGGCTAAGGGGCAAGACATCTCTCAGCGGTTGACCAATCACATCAGAGCCAACTAGCTACAGTTGTACATATTTGAACCTTTTTGCTAACGTCACACAGGCCAAGGAGCCAATATTATGTTGTTTTACATTTTCATGCAATATTTAACACCACCTGAACTTGACAAAGCTTTTTCCCTCCAGGTCACAGCATCTACGGAACAACTTTTGCCGATGAAAACTTCAAACTGAAGCATTTGGGAACAGGCTGGGTGAGCTAACAGTTTATGACCTCAATATTTAGGAATAACACACTTTTGTAAAGTCATTTGTTTATGGGAGGTATGGCTTGGTGATTTAAACATTATGTGTCAAAACAATGATGATGTGATGTATGGAATTGAGAATGTTGTGGGTGTGTGTGTTTATGCACCAGGTGAGTATGGCAAACGCGGGTCCAGACACCAACGGATCGCAGTTCTTCATCCTGGCTACTAAAGCACCGTGGCTGGACGGGAAACACGTGGTTTTTGGCAAAGTCCTGGACGGGATGGTGGGTGGCCCCTCAAACTCTTTTCATAAATTGGCTGCATACAATCTGAAAAGGATTTTCAGATTGGATTTTAGAAATACATGATTCTCACAGAAAAGCATCAAAGCTAATTAAAGGTAGGGTAGGTAAGTTTGAGAAACCAGCTCGAGTGCACTAGAATTTGAAAATACACAACCGGAGAAAATCTGCCACTTCCTTACAGAGCCCCTCCTCCAACACACACGAACGCGCACATGACCAATGAGGGCACGAGATAAGTTTGTGCACAGATGGAAGGCTGACAGCCAGGTAGGCCATCCAGTTATTTTAGCCGGGCCGGCTAAAATGATTGGTCGTGCTTTTTACAGTACTACGGCTTCCACAGATGACATTTTTGTATGGATTTTTTGTCAAAGCACTTCAGATATTCATTGCTATCGGGATGTTAAGAGCATTCCATGGAATATAACAAAAAGTGTATCTCGAGCCGGTTTCTCAAACTTACCTACCCCACCTTTAAATATGAAAATCTTATACAATATGATCCATTGCTGTAGATAAATAAACTTAACTACAACCTACTTTTCATATTTTAAGTACATTTTGCTGATAAGACTTTCGTACTTTTACTAAGTTAGTGTTGCTTTAGTACTTTTAAGTAAAGGATTCAAATACTTCTTTCAATACTACTTCTTGTACAATATCCGGATTAGATAAGCAGCATCAGATGTATTGAAATAAAAAAAAAACCCTTCCGTTATCTGTTTTTAGAAAAGTTTATCTTAAGGATAAAGAGAACCAGAACAAAGAATAAAATGGTCAAGTTTCGAAATGTTAGCAGAACAATGCAATCGATCGTGTGCAGTTATGGAGAAATACTGCATGCTGCATATTACGGGAAACTCCTATAAAATACTTCCTGGCGACCTATAAATATATCTCTATTGAGTGTTTCTAACCTGCTTCTGTCCGTCTACTCTGGCAGTCTGTGGTTCACACCATCGAGCTCCAGGACACCAACGATAGGAACCTGCCGTACACCGAGTGTGTGGTCGTCAACAGCGGCAGGATCCCCGTCAAAGAGCCCTTCGTGGTGGAGGTGGAGGGCTGGTAGACAACACTGTGAGACAGTTAACTACAAGGACAGAATGTGATTATTATAAACTGGTGATCAATCACATGTCCAGATTGCTAAATTAACATGTTGACATTATAAGTTTTGCATGTTAAGGTTCTAACACCAACAAGCTATGTATCAGAAATGAGTATTTAAACCCTGAAAACATTTGATCAAAAAAGCCTGAGCAAAGCTTATAAACTGACAGAGCATTCAATTCAAATTTGAGTTGGTAACAAAAAAACAAGCTATTGAGCATTTTACACTGAATGCTATTATGTTACCATGCTAACAAGCTAACATATGACTTCTAATCCAGGCTAAATGTTACATGCTAAACGTTAGCAAGTAAAAAATCTAGCTGTATCAAGCTAACAATAGGCTGGCTAATGCTAGCTTGCAATCAAACACTTGTTTTTGTTACAATAATCTCAATTTGAGACTGATTTCTACAGAGATAATATAAGTTACAGATGTATTAATTTTGTTATAACATATCACACTGTGATGTCAAACAATTGTCTGTGAAGGGAGGAACGATTTATATATAAACATTCTAAAAGTAATTGAGGTTAAATGACACAAAATGACTCGAAGGAAAACACTCTTTGGTTGGCTAAAAGCCTTATATCTTCAAAATTGCCAACTCAAACGAAAACTAGTTTTGAAAAGAATTAGCCTTGAGGTGTGATTTTAGGGGAAATACACTCTAATGGAATTAGAAAATCATATAACTAAGAGAAAAAATCCACATAAGAGCCAATTTTGCTCCGTATTTACTTTTATTTTATTTTAAAGTAAATAGATTTTTTGGGCTATTCACTTTTATTTACCTGTGTAATAGGACCCCTGATATATAAGCATTCCAATTCAACCACGACAAATTTGATGATATGAGGTTTTCAGTCAATAATGACACACTGTATGCAGAGAGGAGTAGTCCATATTCATCGGGTTCACTGTGGTTCATGTTTAATACGTTAGCATACTTGCATATTCAGTAGATGGTGCCAGGTAGACCATCTACAATCTTAATAATGAATTGTGACCTCAAACATGACCAACATCATGGAAACTTGCACTTAAATACAGTATGTAGCTCCTCTTTAATCTCCAAATTTGCTTGCACTTTCTATGCATCATATCAAAGTATATTCAATTAAATTGCTGTTCACAAACATATGCAAAAAACTAACTTTGTAGCAAGTACTCAATCTTGCAATACTTTTTTTTGTATCTTTCCATCATTGAACATACAGAGGTCCTTTTTATGTTTTTATTTTATTGAGATCTTCCTGATGCATTATCCACCATATCATGTTTGCAAAAACTACAGCACAAATTGCACAGGAAAGAAAATGTTCAAAAGGTGTCAAAGTAGTGATTAATATATAGTAGCTGTCCTCTCAATGATTTTAAAGGTTGTTATTTGTGTGTTGTTGCTGACTTATTTAGACTTTGTTTTTGATGTTACATCTATTTTCCCTTTTCTCATTGCCGTGGGGTTTAACTGGTTAAAGTGATTATTGTGATCTCAATTCAACCAAAACTGTCGCTGTAGCATTATAATCTAGCAAAGTCCTGAAGGTTACATCAGGACTTCAGAAGGTCATATTAATCAAGTAAATGTAGCATTTTAAATGTCTTCAACAAACGTATCAGGAGTTCTGTTTTCATTATTTATTAACCACAGAAGCAGAGTGCCAACAGGTGTGTTTTCTACAATAAACAATATGCTGTTGCAAAAAACAGGATGTGTATTTGATGTTATTTTGGTGTCCGTGTTCTGTCTCTGTCATATTTGTGTTTTTTGGCTGTGAAATGGTTTAAAACAGCATCCAGATCATTTTTGAGAACTCGTAAATGCCTTTTTTATTCGTGAAATTCCAAACAAAGGTTCACACTTTTGGTATATTCAATACATTTGATCAGTTACGTTTTCTTTGTTCACACTCAAAAGACATTAATGATGTGGATAGCAGACAGGTTCACTGCATAATATTAACACAATAATAGTAAATAATAAATGTCGGAAAAAAATGGGAGACGATTTTATCTTGTGTTGTTTATCATAGGGGAACATTACCAACGTGATATCTGAGATACCTCATGATGTCCTTTAAGACCCTATCAAAATTGTTTGCTAACCCTCATGTTGGTGGTGTAACGCAGGTCATAAAAGACTCAAGTTATGATTGGTGGAGGACCAATGTTTAGACTTTCTCTTCTTTCAAGTCATGGCAAGATGTTTTTGTTTGACTGATCACACAACCTCAATGAAAAGGTAACTGAGACCAGTGAGGCCTCCCACAAGACTATGACAAACGGTTTATTAGTTATGAGCTCATGTCTTTAGTTTACAGTGCAGTGCCAAACCACACCAATACAAGAGGAACTCCAGGCTGAGTGCAATGATGCCTCTACTACAGTACCTTAACAGTAGCTGGGTGGGGCAATAACTCAGTCTGGACTTGGGAACCAAAGGGTCACTGGTTCAAGTCCCGATCGGACAAAAAAAGTACAGAGTGTGGACTGGTAGCTGGAGAGTTCGCCTCCTGGGCACTGCCGAGGTGTCCTGAACCCCAAGCTGCTCCCCAGTGCCGGAACCCTGGCAGACCCTTCACTCTGCCACCTCTCAATAAAGTTCATGAGTCTGGCAATGGTATGTGGATCAGATAAAAAATGATGCACCTTTTTGTCATCTCCGAACACAAACACTCTCACTGCCACAGTGCCATTTTGCCAATCGCCATCAACCAGAATAAACACGTTCACGCTTGACGTGCATGCCATTTTAGCCAACAACGGCAAAAACTGTGGCCGCCAAGGGGTTTGGTAAATGATTGTGGACCAACCGACATACTGAGCGTCATTGTGAGCATCTAAAAATATTGATCTAAATACAATTGGAACCAGACAGATTCTATATTTCTCGATTTTACAAACTGTAACAGGGTTACAAGCTTACTGGCCGGGTGTGAAAACGATCGAAACACTCTTTTCTTTAGACCCCAACTTTGTCCTGAATATTAAACAGGCCCTTTTTGTGTATCGCATGTGAACCAGTCATAAATCTGCGGGCTGCAGTTTAAGAAGCACTGGCATTAAGCGGTGTAATTATCGTCGGTAAAAGGTGAAGCTGCAGAGGAAGGCCGAGAGCTGACAGCTGATCTCTCAGAGCTGACACAAAACTGCTGCTAATGAGAACTACAGCGGGTGATTTGTTTCCCCCTGTTCTACAACACACACACACAGATTCAAACAGATAAACAGATACACACACACCTTCACACATACACACACAAGGGAGGAAAACATCTCCGAACACAAAGGTCAGAGCGGAGCAGAAATCTCTGGAGGAAGACAGGAAGTCGACCGAAAACAATGAAATATATCACCCATGTCTGTTCAACGCGCTCGCTCCACACAAACGTCAGATCTCCACAAATTAAGAAAATTGTCCAGATTTTCAATTCTGTTTTTTAGAGAACAGCTAAAGGTGAACAGCAGCTTGAGGCTTTGGTTCTGTTCATCTTTAAAACATCTGAAAGGCTGTTTGGACGTCCATCTGCTTTCCTCTAATACGCTTTTTCGATTTCCCTGGAAAGCTGCCTGAAGGTTTATTTTGAATCTCCTAAATTGATCATTTGTAAATCTGAAACAAACTGTGTTTATGGGATAGTGATAGCAGGGGATAAAGATCAACATTTCCAATCTCTGTAGATTCTGTACCAGTGGTATTCTTAGTCTTAGGTCGCATTCTTACCTAATGGTCCGTTTCTCTGCTGCGCACCAGACCACAGTTTGTTACATTGTTTCATTTTTCAGAAGGTTCGGTTTGCGTTCACACGGGCAAAACTCAAACGGACTATAAACTTTAAACACAAGTCATGTGCATGGAAATGCAGTTCAACAATTGGTCAGACAGTAAGGGGGTAAAAACGTAAATCCCGGCAATTTCTACCGTAGCCTCCGCCATGGAGCATCGGCAGGTTGTTTTCATGCTGCTGTTAATCTGGGGAGCATATCAACAGAATCTAGTAGACAGCACATATGATTATACAATCAGACGACGTGTGTTAAAAAACATTATAACACATTATTACACAGTATTAGCCTAATGAGAGACGTTCTGCAGTAAGGATAGTTGACGGAGCATTTTTACTTTACACAACACTGTTCAACTCAAGATTTTAAAAACATCCGTGTTCTTGTGACTCGTAAATACTACGCTTCCTGTGTTTTGGTGCAGACTGCGTTCACACCAGCGATGAACCGCTCCAGAGTTCACTTGCAAGAGGTCCGAGACCACCTCTTTTAAGCGGACCAGAGTCCGGTTGTTTAGTTCACTTCGGAGGTCTCGGACTGCGTTCACACCGACCCAAACGAACCGCACCAAGCGGCTAAACGCACCAGGGTTAGATTCAACCGGACTAAACAAGGCTGGTGTGAATGCAACCTTAAACTCCTTGAAGGGGCCCTTTTAGACTCATTTTCAGGATTATATTTGCATGCCTGTGAAATGTTTACATGCTTTAGTGTTCTTTTTCTCATATTGTCTGTGTTGCAGCATCTCTTTTCCCCCTCTGTATCTTTTGTTCCCTTTCCTGTAATATTGTGTGCATGTAAAAGCTGCAAAGGCTAACATTCCTGTGTTCCATCCAGAGGGAGTTTCTCTCCCACTCTCCCCCCCTGCCTGAAACATCTCCATTGGACTCCTTTGTTTACTTCTGTTAGTGACATCACTATGTAACATTCACCCTTTTATTGGCTAGCGATCCAACACATTTTATGTGATAGGCTAAGAGGCAGGACATCTTTAAAGGGTTGACCAATCACACCAGAGCTGGACAGCTAACCAATCAGAGCAGACTGTGCTCTGGTTTCAGACAGAGGGGGAAAAGAGGTAGTACAATTATGAAACCTTTAAAAAAAAAAAAGAGCATAATAGGGCCCCTTTAATGAGTAAGAGGTTAATGAGCATATAAGCATTTAAGCAGTGGCTCAAGCTCAGAGAAATGTCATTTTCTGGTTCTCTGTCCTGTTAGAAACATCTCAGCTGGGTCTATATTTCCCGTCTTTTATTTGTCTACAGGAGCACAGGGTGAGACGGACAGACACACGGACAAACTACAACCTTAAGCATCCACCACCTCTCCTAAGCACGCTGCGAAAGGGAAAACCCTCTCTCCGTTTGTCAGCCGATTTAACAAGACTGTCTGAACCAGCAGAGAGCCAGAGACGGAGGGCAAGAGGAGAGCGTTGGAGTAGACGAAAGAGAGAAATAGGAAGCGATAGAGAGACACGGAGAGAAAGAGACAGAGAGAAGGAGGAGGAGGAGGAGGAGGAGGAGGAGAGAAAGTGGTGGTAGGTTTTTAAATGGTCCGGAGGGATGCGTGTCGAGGAGGAGGAGGGGTAGGGGTAAGAGGAGGAGGAAAGGAAAGAGGGGAGGCTCCCACAGCGACTGCAAGTTGTTATATTGGGGATCTGTTAGTGGATCAATGAAAAAAGAAAGAAAGAAAGAGAAAGAGGGAGGGAGGAGGCAGTGTGGAAGGATGACAGGCCTCATTACCACCAAACCTCAGACAGTGATGCTTCTGTGTGAGTGTGTGTGTTCATATTAGTATGTTTGTGTGTTTATTCTCCCTCGTATACGGTGTGTATTCCAATGCCAGCAGAAACCTATTTACATGCTTGTTATTTGCAGTATCGTCTATCCTTTCCCTATCTGTATAACTGTTTGTGTGTGTGTGTGTGTGTGTGTGTGTGTGTGTGTGTGTGTGTGTGTGTGTGTGTGTGCTCCCTGCAGGCCCCTGTAAGAGAAGGATGATGGGACAGAGTTGTTTAAAGGTCAGCAGCAAACACATCATCAGACACAGAGCTGCCTTGAGAACTAACAGCTAACCTGCACACAACTACAAACTAACCACAGCACAACCAACACACAACTGTGAGGCTGCGTTCACACTGATATTAAAAGATCATTCTGCTGCATTACAACTTGGTTGTTTGGGAGGGATAATTTAAAACTGTATTCCATTCCAAATTATCTGTAAAAAATGTAATCTAACTATCACAATATAAAAGTAATATAAACTGAACATTCCGATACTATTGGATAACTTCAATGTCAAATGCAATGCAAGTATATACTAGAGAAAGAATATACAAATAAGATGGCTTTTACTAGTATAAGTATATTTTGTAAACATGTAATTATGAAGCCAAGCCCTTTGCTGCCTTTATCGTCATTCAGCTAACAAACACATACGCAAGCATGACATTTAATTGACCTAGAGGATTAGCTATGGTTTCACTTATTTCACTATATTATTATTTATTTTCAAAAGTCCTGTTGTTTTAATTGTAATCCTGCGGGTAATACCCATTTAAAAAAAACGTACCTGTATTCTGATTACTTATTTTTTTATGTCACTTTAAAGCTGCATTTACATGTAATTTGTTCTTTGATCACAGCGATATTGATAGGTTGCATGTTGAAAGGTCAGCGTTAAAAGTTGAAATCATTTTAACTTGTAGCGCAGTGCTCGGCCACAATGCCTAGAAGGACTTGTTGTAAAAACACAAAGACAAAGTCAGCGCAGTGTTGTGTGTTTAACCATTGACCTTGCCGTGTACATATCTAATTGAAAAAGTCTGGAACCATACAACCGCTGAGCAAACATTAATCGCAAAAGGGCTTGAAAAACAAGGCTTCAGAAAGAAGATTGATCGTACTTTAGACCCCATTTACACGGGAACGAAACGGGTTGTATCCGCATAGTTTCTCTTGCGTATAGCCCTGCTTCTTCACACACATGCTCTCTCCAGTCTCCAGTACAAGTTAGCTCTGAGTGTTAGCGATGCTTGCTAATGTAAACAAAGACCAAAACACGTCGGGCATTGTTTCTGATAGCAACGTTTCTGATAGGGCCGTGGGTGTAAAGCCAGCCCACATTTCAGATATTACGTCATATCGGACGCAAATCTGGATCAGCTCTGTTGTAACCCCGGTTTTAGAGATGTGGGTACGGAGGAAAAGAGAGAGGGTTTTGTTTTCTGACACCTTGTGAGTTCCCTGACACACCGGGGACACATATTTATGTATAAAATACATCGAAAAGTGCATTTTGCATGATAAGAGACCTTTAAACCGTAAAAGTTCAAGAAAAGGCTAGGGAGCCACCGTCACAACATCAACCATATTGACCCGCCGATAAAGTCTGCACGTCTTTGATCCTCTACAGCAACAATTATCACCTTCCTCTTCTCCTTTTATTTTCCACCTCCTCATCCTTCCTCCTCTTCCTTCTATCTGACTGCAATTACTGAGAGGAATAATCATATTGACAGGGCTGACGGGTCGGGGCAGGAGAGCTGGAACATGAATAGTTACATGTGTCAAAGGCAGAGCGAGGGGGAGTAGGAGGGGTGGTCATATCACTGTGTCTTATTATAGCTTTGATATTATGACAATGACACACAGTCAATTCAAATTCAGAATCACTGAGGCCACAAGGTCCCGTAGATGCCCAGGAATTAGTCTGCTGACATTTCTACACAGAAGTATTGACATCTAACACAGTAGAAGAGTACGGACTGAGACTAACACTGTACTGAATTACATATCGACGTACATGGTTAAGGACCGTGAGACATTAAATTGTATTTAGATCATGATGATTGGCAGGCAGGTGGCTGTTAAAAAGTGACTGAGGCTTTTCATAAGAATTCTTGTTTGAGATCCTGTGTCAGGACGATGAGAATCAGTGTACCCCCGTAGGTCGGTTCATTTTTAGCTGAGTTTAGCTGAGTTTCTGCCGGTAGATACAGTCTATGGTAGACACCATTCTCTTCGCAGAGCTCACCGCTTGCATGCGGATGCTCCAAAGGGGCGTGGCCAGCAGCAGCACGGTTACATTTAAAAGGCCAGACCCAAAATCAGCACTTCTGTAACAGGGCCGAAATAGAGGGGTACAGTATGAGGCATGGCTACAATGGGTGATCTGTTTGGTATTCTGAGCAAAACAATTCAGAGAAATGTTTTGTATAGATATGGCCCTATAATATATTGTTCAAACATAATATAATACGGGACCTTTAAATCAACATTTTCAGTTTTTACTACAATAAATCCATTCCTTGTAAGGCACATTTCTTTCTGCTTTTTTTTGCCTACTTGTTTTTTTAAACTGTTTTTTTTAAATATTTTCCATCTGTCCTTTTTTTATAATGCATATATGCATACTTTGGGTAAATTACAGTAATACTTATTTCTTCTTAATCATGTGCATTCATTCTCCTGCAGTCTCTGTCCCATGTATTTTCAGTGTTACACTAAAAGATAATCTTTTTACTCTTTCTGTTTAACATACATTCTTGCAATCAAGCCAAATTCTTCTCTTTGTATGCAGTTCACCAATTGTCCGGTAATTTCTTCCCCATCTGTATGCATTCCTGCTTTAAAAACCTCATTTAGCATCCACTTCTTCTCTCACCCACACATATTAAAATCTATTTTCCGCCTTTGTTTGTGTTTTAACTACATGCATTTCACCATTAAAAGCTAATTTTCCCATTGCCTCGCTCCCATCTATATGCATTGTTGCGCTGAGGCTTAATTTTTCTACTTTCTCTGCGCCTCCTCTCCTCTCGGGCTCCATCAGTCCGGAGGAGCCGTCCGGGGAAATCGTTAGCGCCCCTTCTCTTTAAATTGGGGAGGTGGACGGCAGGTGAACATCGCATTGATCGCCCTCTCAAGGCCTCTTTCTCTCCCCTCCCCTTCATCCCTCCCTCTTTCCCGCATCCCTCACCACCAATTGTCTGGCCTTTAACTCCCCCCTTATTCCTCCTTCCTCACATCAACGCCAATTGCCGGCCATTTTTCCCCCTCTATCTCTTCCTTCTTACTTTCTTCGGATGCCAGCGGAGGTCACATTTACAAGAGAGAGTGGAGGGGAAGGTGGGGGAGTGGGTTGCTGTCTATCTGTCTAACAACCACCATCATGGGGCGGAAAACAGAGATTGGGTGGGGGGGGGGTTTGAAGGGGCCTAGGCAGCAGGGGGTTATAGGACAGAGACAGTGGGTGGCTTGGGAGGGGGGTCGGAGTAAACATAGTGATGATTTCCCCTGAGTTTCGTTCATCCGGAGCAATGAGGAGGGAGAGAGACAGAGGGAGAAAAAGGGGGGAGAGAGAGAGAGCAGCTGCTGTCCTGTCACCGCCGGCAACCGTAACTGTGGTGACACCTCCTCCTCACAAGTAAAGAGAAAAGAGAGCGGGGATGCTGCGAGAAAATCGAAATGCTGACACACACACACACAGATATACATGCCGCCAACACACACACCAAACCCCCTCAGCAAGCCCCTCGGACACCTCTCATCGTCCAATTAGAGTCCTAACTGAGAGGAGAGAGCCCCGTCTAACACTGTATTTTTTTCCTTAAAGTACTTTTTTTTCTTTTTTTTACTGTTTTTGACTTCTTCTTGTTTTGCGTTAATGGCAGTGGCTGTGTGAAATGTTCCCTCATTTATCAAGTTTCTTGTTTATGAGTTTTAAAATGCTTCTTAAAAAATGCCATACAGCCACACTGGCAGCTCTGTCCATATAACCGTACATTTATGGCAAACCAAATAAATTGGCAAATTCATATTCTGATTATGTCGCTAAGCTGAAAAAATGTAAACATTTACTTTAATCAAATGTATTATGTCAACAGATTCCACATAGTTGTTTCAGGTTAGTTGAAAGCAATAATACTAAGTTTAAATACAAAAGTATTAGGTTCAACTTCATATTATTACTTTCAACTAACCTAATTCAGTTATGTGTAATCTGTTGACATTTAATTAAAGTCAACTTTTTAATTTCTTCAGTGTATATGAAAAGTCAGATGAACTAAAGTCAATTCATCCTGAGGGGAACAGGAACACATGTGAATAACTTGACGTCGATGCAATAGTTACTGTATATTAAATATATAGATATGATAACAATCTCGGCACTAGGGTCAAAGGAAAGTCAGGGATCACTGAAGTTAGTAGGAATAATCCTGAGGGGAACATAAATGTCTTTCCTGGAAACCATTAGTGGTGGAGTGTTTCATAATGGAAATCCCACGGCAAGCAGCGGTGGCCACACCGTAGACCAAGCTATTAATTTGGCCGATGCTGCGGCCAAATAATCGCTCTGATCCCGTGAGGTGGGGGCATCTTGCGCAAGAGCAATGAGCATGACGCCCAACACACCCGTGTTTATTTTCAGCCGCCCTGTCCCACGGCAGCGGGGCGGAGCGTGGCAGCCCATCTGCTCCCAGCAGGCAGCAGGCTGGGCAGAGAACCTCTGGTCATGGTCATCACCTAGGTGGAAGTACAGACCTGGGCGGCCGGACTTCCATGGACGCCGGACCCGGAAGTGCCGCCGGCAAATGGAGCCATCCGCCCCGCTGGAATGGCGAACGTGAATGGCACCGCCTCGGCCATATCCTGGTCCCCTAAACACTCGAAACAGAGGTGGTGGGGATCGGCGCCCGCTATTAAGCCAGGGCACGAAGGACAGGCCCGAGTCTCTAGAAGTGGCGACTCCATGAAGGTATGATAACTCTTTCTTCTTCTATCAAACGTTTTACTTTCTCTGCTTCAGCTGTTGCTCGCTCGCTGAAGAGAAAAGGATGACAGTCAGGAGGCGTGGCCGCCTTATATACGGTGGGCTTGCGCGTGCATTCAGGTAGGCCCGCCCCGAGGGGCCGGCTACGTTTACGGCCCCTACACACGGCGGCGTGCGTTGAAGCTTCAATGCTTCTGCCCATTCACTTTGAATGGGGTGATGTCACGCTTCGCCGAACTGCATTGTGGGAGCAAAGCGTAGCTTTGCTCGCGTTGCTTGCTTCAAAAGTAGAGCAATGTTCTACTTTTGAAGCTTCAACGGAAGCGTCAGCCAATCGAATCATATGCCAGTACAAGCTCTAGCCAATCAAACCGCTGCTTGTGTGTCCGGGGCGGGAGATTCAGGTGATTGGTTGTTGGTCTAGCTTCAGACATGCCCGCTGGCAAGCTTCAACGCACGCTGCCGTGTGTAGGGGCCGTTATAGATATCTCAGTAGGTGAATGCTCGCATAGCATGATTGAGGGTAGTACCCATAGAGTCCAGTAGAGGGCGGAGCCTGTGTAAGATATAACAGAACTAGCAGTCCTAATAGGCCTGCTAACACTAACAGTAGTAGTCACAGTGGTACTTCTGGCACTACCCGTACAGTAGTAATAACAGTAAATATCATTTTCAGTAAACTCTCCATTTTCTTTTTCACTGTGCTCTCTGTATTCTCTCTCTCTCTCTCTCTCTTCATCTGTCTCCCCCCCCATTTTAGCCCTCTCCCTCTGAAACTAATTAGCAGTGAAGGCCGGAGCAGAGGGAGGAGCGAGGGAGGGAGACATGAAGAACGAGAGGAGGGATGAGAAACCAGAGGAGGTGAGAAGGAGAAAAAAAGATAGTAAAAAGAAGATCCATATTAGATGGTTGGAGCAGGTTAACCCTAAGAGCTGTAAACAGCCACAGTAGAGAGTCAAAACTCTGTAAATTCCTTCTTCACTGCCATTTTGTTCCTGATGACTGAGCTGCTCAAGAGGTAAACTTCATAGATCCAGCGCTGCATCGTTCTGCAGCATTTTAGAGACGTGCACTTCTACAAAAGAGCTGAACAACAAACTTTTGAACGACAGTTTCTAAACATGTTGTGCAACCTCCCTTCACGTAAAGTGATTTATAAAATGTAATTCACACCAAACAGGTGAACTACATGTGGTCTCAACATATATAGTTTTCAATCAGCTCAGAAGAGAGTAAAATAAAGTGAAGACTTAAAAATGAACAATGCATTTGTTTTTTCTGTCAGAGGACGGAACATTGATGGTCAAACCACTTAAACACTGACATTTGGTTAAATGTGCAGTTAGGATTCAGTTCACAGTTCCACGGTCAAATTCTGTTCAAAATTGTATTTCTCACATTACCTGCAAGTTATTAAAAGCTTTTCTTACAAACCCAGAATATGTCCCTCCTAATGGTGGTAATACCCCAGTGAAAGGCTGTGGTCAAGAATCGCCCCCTTTATCAGTAAGTTGCTTGATCTTTTTAATTTGAATGTTCTGAATGTTAATTGTATCCATTATTTTGTGACATCAAAACTTCCCGCAATTGAATAAAAAAAAGATTTTCTTTGAAACAACCTCACATTGCAACACAGCCAACTTCATTAGTGTAAATAGGTCACAGTGTTTAAAGGGGACCTATCATGCAAAATGCACTTTTGTACGTCTTTTATACATGAATATGTGTCCCCGGTGGAACTCACCAAGTGTCAGAAAACACAACCCTCTCTATTTTCCTCCATACCCAAATCTCTAAAAAAGGGGCTGCAACTGATCTGATAAAAACTGATCCAGATTTGAACACTGTCCTGACGTCAGGACGGTCGCGCTACGGCTATTGGGCCAACTCCACCAATCAGGGGAATGTGGGGTTGGGCCACGGCCGGCCATTGCCACTCGAAAGCGCTGGAGACGCTGTAGTACATATGCCAGGCCTGTAAGTGGCGCTGTAGTCTGCCACAAAAGCAGCGAAGAAGACTTCCCGCGCATATGGTAACCATGGTTACCCTTCTGTTTATTCTCCGCTGTGGCTTTTTTTCTCCCTCCCCGAGGCAAGCGTTTGCTCCCGCTGCTTTAACACTAGAACCGCAAATCGGGTCAATTTGACCCAGAGCTGTTTTTTATTGTATGTAACTTTTTTTCAATAAAATATTAAAGTCTCCCAGTCCGTGACTTTTCCTGAAAGTGTGTTATGTAGCACCCTATGTTGTTAAAAATTGTCAATATGAAGTCAGATTGAAGAAATCGCCAAAAGAATTGCCATTTATACCTATTTCCGCCCAGCGGGTCATATTGACCCCACCCCTTTTCATATAAACATGACGTGTTGCTATAGCAACGCCTTTTGTCTACTGCGGTTCCTTATAGAGTGGCGAAGTCCCTCCCCTTCCGGTGGACCTCCATGGGACCTTATTTCGGAAAAATTATGTATTGAAGTGAATGGAGAGAGAAAAATTATCTTTCGATCCCGTTTGAATTGTGCCACGAATTACACATATGATGTTTGTCAATTTAAAAGATAATTTTGCAAGTCAAAAATAAATAAATGTGTCGTAAAACTGTGAAGTAACACATTTGTTTGTGTGAAACGCTCAATGAACTACATCTCTGGTCTCACAGAACAACACACGTCACCAAGATGGCCGTCACTACTGTCTTGTCAACAAAACGATTGACTACCCTCACTATCACCACAATGAAACACGTCCTGAAGAAAGTCATGCAAAGCTGCCTGCCTGGCTTCCTTTGATTCTCTCTGAACTGCCTGGTCTTTTTAATGTTTAATGTCAACCATTTGTGCAGATAGCATGAAGTAGAGAAGATCGCTAGCGTTAGCATTTCTCCCCCGGGCTTACATTGTGTATTATAGAATGATCACACCGGTGTGACAGTACTCTTCAAAGGGTTCACGAAATATGACTACTACTCTTACTGTTTAACATTTTGGGTTACTTAATGTTACTTCATGTTAAGGCTAATACAAATGACAAGGCTGTAATGCTAACTAACGTGCTAGCTACTAGCTAGCTTGATCCAGACACTCCTAGTCCTTTCATCAGACGGGAAGCGAAAGAACGAGCAAGACCCATTGCTGGTATGAACAACCTGGTACTAAGCACACAGGCATCTTGTTAAAGTTATCTTATCTTAGCCAGCGCCATATAGATAGATTCTATCTATATGGCGCTGATCTTAGCTATCTCTTACACCGTTGGTGTGAATGGGGTGGAGGAAAACAATTGTGACATCACTTACGCGACTCTGGGATTTGTAGTCTTTCTAGTTGCGTATTTTTCATAGTCTTATATTTCAACAGTTTTACGACAAACTGTGACTTTTTTGACATGGAAATGATTTTTTAAGATTGACAAACATCATATGTGTAATTCATGGCACAATTCAAACGGGATCGAAAGATAAGTTTTCTCTCTCCATTGACTTCAATACATTATTTTTCCGAAATAAGGTCCCATGGGGCGGAAGTAGATGGGCGTGACTTCGCCACTCTATAGATTGAGAGATAGATTGAGAGAGAGAGATAGATAGATGGATAGATATATTGATAGATAGTTATAGATAGAGAGAGAGAGAGAGAGAGAGAGAGAGAGAGAGAGAGAGAGAGAGAGAGAGAGAGAGAGAGAGATAGAGACAGTCTGTAGTGAAGGAGTTTCTTTCGCCGGTCAAGATGTCCGTTAAAGTTTAAATCTTCCGGACAAAATTAGAAAAGTGCCGGTCAAAGGTCTTCTTTGTTATTTATTGAGCTTTAAAACAAATGAATAACAACTCTATAGGCCTATAATAACACGGAGGACGGAGATCTATTTTTCTCCCCCTCTTCTGACTTCATCAGAGCACGGCTCCCCTCTCCTGCAGGGGGGCGTGGTCAGCTGCAGCTCACAGAATCAGCCCCATAGACAGCAAACAGCAAATAGAGCGAAATGAGGCATGGCTAAAATGCATGATCTGTTTGGTATTTTGAAAACAGAAACGTATAAATATACCTTATATAGGTATGGCCCTACAATATATCATTTAAATATAGCATGATAGGTCCACTTTAAGTTATGTTAAATATGTCTATGTTGTTTTGTTAGTACTGAAATTAGCATTATAATTGACTAGCCGCGGCGTGTCCTGTCATGTAAAACCACTTGTTCCTCTAGAGGCAGTAGTGAGTCACTTTTGAGTCCAATCTGCCATCAGTCCACCATGAGGAAAAAGGAGAGCTGCCTGAGGGCTGGTCGATAACATGTTGCATCACATATTATTTGGCTGACGTTTTTATCCAAAGAGACTTACAAACATTTCTATACCGTAGACATGGAGCAATTTAGGGTTAAGTGTCTTGCCCATGGGCGTATGTTTACCTAAAGTGACATAATTTAAAAAATAGCTTGCAACCTGGTTTCATCCACCCGCCGCTAGTTAACTACTCCACCAGGAACAATGTTTGGCAGCTCCCCGAGTCAAACCGTATGTTAGCGATTTGCTCAAATTCATCTTGCATAAACCCCAGCACTGGGGGTCCATCCCAGGGTACTACTGCCCCGACTCCCTGCCAGATCAGGAAGACTTCTGTCAAAGGTTGCACAGGTGATTGGGTTTGGAGTTGCCAGGGCTGCTAACTTGAGGTTCGTGTCATTGGCTGTTGAAAGTTACTGGTGGTTTTCCTGGTACTGCCACCTACATTTGGTCAAATAAACCAACTATCAAAGCTTATCGGAGTGTTCTATCCTGGGTTGGTGCCACAGATGTCCAATGTAAACTAAGGTCTGATGCCATACGTCAAATAATGGACAAGCTAACGGTGTTAGCTAGGAGTCACAGGGAATATCTGGAGTGTAGTTAAAGTGCCTTACGGAAACATGGCTGCACCAAGATATATCTGACAACAACGTCTCCATCAACCTGATCTCACCAGAATGCGTGACTCCACCACGACTCCTTAACACTGCATTGCGTGGTGGAGTCACGAACTTTGTTACATTTACGTGTCTGCACCACGCAAACAACGCCAATGTAAAGTGAATGAGGCTCCTTTGTCGTGGTGCACACACGCATTTCTACAACGTCCAGCAGTGAGCTTTTATTCTATAAAACGTTTTTAAAATCTACTGTATAGCTTGTAGTAACTCACAGGAGGCTTCTTTTATTTTATTTGTATTCATAATAATTTTTATTTTTCGTCAGAATGTATTATGGTGCATTATTCACCAATGTTTGTTCTCAAAAAACAATGTATTGTAAGTAATACAACTGTGATTTTTATTAAATTAGTTCGTTTTTAAGGAAGGCCAGAGCTTCAGCTGTGTCAAAGAGATTGTTCCCTTTAGTTAACGTTATTTAAAAGATAATTATATTCCTATTTGATTAAGTACCCTTTATTGTATTACGGACCCAAAGAGCTGAGCGTCCATTCCCATTGGATAACAGAGCATTTTACACCCGGAAGTAAGTATTCTCCTTACTGTCCATTGATTTTATTTACAGTGATATCTGCACTACTCATCAACTCAAAAACACCAGATTATCCTTGTTAATTACACAACATTGATTGGTTTAAATTGTGTACAATGCTTTTGTATTTTCCACTTTCGATTCGGAGAAACAAATATGTTTTCGGAGTGTGTGGATGGTAGAAGACACTACACTACCCAGAATCCTCAGCTATTGTTCCGCTTTGCCTCAAGCTCTGTGATTGGTTGACCTCCAACTGCATTCCAATGAAAAAAACGTTTCGTCAAAGATCAAATCATACTTTATTCAGCAGTGCTTGCTTTACTCTTTGAAAGTCATCACATGAATGCATTGTAATGAATGGTTTGGCTGCATTAAACATTACACATCTGTCGTAGTTCTTTATTTATCTACAGAGATCGGGCCTCAGAATGGACCGGAAACTATTCTTTTACCGTTCTATTTTAATTTCACAATAAAATTAGTAGTAATAATTTGTTTTGATATTATTGTTTTTTATTAACTACTAGACCGCTGGGTCATGTTAAGACCATCTTTTCTGTGTTGCTGTGGGTTTTTTACATCGCTTTTGTGTTACAAATATCAAAACAATAACAGAATATATCCGTCGTAAACTAAACCAGAAACAGCAGTATATTTTATTTTGTTAACACTGTAAACTTGACAGCTTTTTAACCCGCACCTCCTACTGGTTAAAGCACGTTATTACACGTTTAGAGTAATGCAATGCAGGTAGATTGGGTTGCTTTTTATTGACTGTTTTAAAATGCCTTTTTCTTAATGTCTTTCATTTTTGTAAAGCACTTTTGAATGTGTTATATTTGATGAAAACATTTCAATATTAAGAGTACATACTCTTAATATAGTGGGAAAGTGGAAGGTCAATGATATAAATAATATAGAATAGAAAATATCAAGAAGATACTGTAAGTGATCTCTACAATAAAACAGTTTAGTGCCTGATAGGAGGATGTGCAAAACAGACAAACTTATAAGGCTTTATTTAAACATTAAAGAATACTTTAGGTTAAGGTCGTCTTTTAAATAAGAAAAAAGCTTTGGGGGTATCTACAGATATTAAGCCTGACAAAGTACTTAACGTCTAATATATTGCATGGTTTGTTTTGGAACTTGACAATCAACTTTCCTTCAATGTTAACTATGTTGAAGCACTTATTTTAACTGATATTATACATATTAATTATACTCTTATAAGATGTATGTAGATAGTATAAGAAATGTGCAGAATATGTTTAATGGTGGAGGTACACAGATATCGATAGATGTCTTGTGATGCACTGTTGATGAACCTGTGACCCAAGTGTTTCATCCATTGCATAACTACACCGTAGTTGTGTATATGATATGTCAATAAACCTTAGAAAATCTTGAAATCTTGAAAGGGATGTGCAAAATAGCCATTATATACAGTTTTTAATTAACTATTAGTAGAGAATAACGAGTAATGAATATGCTTTAGGGATCTGCAGATACATATTTAGTCTTCTCAAGCACCCACTACCAAATATCTCGCCTGATTGTTGGCTGAATTCACTGAATTTTACTCCGGTGTAACTAAAGTCTGATTTAAGGGTTGTTTATATTTCACATCATTAATCCAAATCTGTAAAGTAACTAAAATAAATGTAGTGGAGTAAAAATACCAGGTTAACCTTAAAGAAAGCCCTCAGGATTATAAAAGACCCCCCATCACCCCACAAACTGTTCTGTCTGCTGCCGTCTGGCAGGCGGTACCGCAGCATCCGGACTAAAACCACCAGACTCAGGGACAGTTTCATCCCACAGGCCATAAGACTATTAAACACCTGAACTTAGAAACAACATCCATAACATTCATCTGGCTGCTACTTAGAAATTATTTATCTAATATATCATATTCCAATCACTTGTATATAGACTCTTATTGCACTATTTCACTTTTTACTATTTTTCTTTTTGTATTTACTTGCACTATTTGTTCTGTGTAGCCTATCTGTTTTATTGTGTTGCACTGTTGGAGGAGCCTGTGACCTAAGGGGGGGGGGTAGGACACGTTCTAAGCACATGGTGTAGTCCTATAGCTGAGGATTCTGGGTAGTGTAGTGCCTTCTGCCATCCACACACTACGAACAAATATTTGTTTCTCCGAATCGAAAGGGGAAAATACAAAAGCATTGCACACAATTTAAACCAATCAATGTTGTGTAATTAACAAGGATAATCTGGTGTTTTTGAGTTGATGAGTAGTGCAGATATCACTGTAAATAAAATCAATGGACAGTAAGGAGAATACTTACTTCCGGGTGTAAAATGCTCTGTTATCCAATGGGAATGGACGCTCAGCTCTTTGGGTCCGTAATACAATAAAGGGGACTTAATCAAATAGGAATATAATTATCTTTTAAATAACGTTAACTAAAGGGAACAATCTCTTTGACACAGCTGAAGCTCTGGCCTTCCTTAAAAACGAACTAATTTAATAAAAATCACAGTTGTATTACACACAATGCATTGTTTTTTGAGAACAAACATTGGTGAATAATGCACCATAATACATTCTGACGAAAAATAAAAATGATTATGAATACAAATAAAATAAAAGAAGCCTCCTGTGAGTTACTACAAGCTATAAAGTAGATTTTAAAAACGTTTTATAGAATAAAAGCTCACTGCTGGACGTTGTAGAAATGCGTGTGTGCACCACGACAAAGGAGCCTCATTCACTTTACATTGGGGTTGTTTGCGTGGTGCAGACACGTAAATGTAGCAAAGTTCGTGACTCCACCACGCAATGCGGTGTTAAGGAGTCGTGGTGGAGTCACGCATTCTGGTGAGACCAGGTTGTCTCCATTTATGGCTTCCGGACTGTTTTTGCAACTTTTCCATCAACAACATTTTCATTAACAACGTTTCCACAGGCCCGCCCCTCCCTACACGCAGACTGCGTCTCACCTCGCGGAGGGAGCCTCATCTTGCGGAGGGAGCCTTACCTGAAGCGCAAATGCGGCACAATTAAGCCACAGTTCCGCCGCTGCGAGGCTCCGGTGCTCGTTCACGAGCGTGCTCCACTAGCACCCCCAGTCGACGTTCGCAACACAGAGGGCCTCATCACATAACTTTGCGGGGGCCGCAAGTTGGCCAGGGCCAGCCCAGCATTTACAACTTTTAGTTTGATGGCTTCCGGACTGTACGGGCCGACAAGGGGTTTTCAGAGGGTCGCTGTGGTGTGGAGGACATGCTGTACTGTTCCTGTACCTACAGTTTGACAATGTGCCTAAGACACTGTGTCCCTGTGGCTACAAAACCTAATTTCCCTCTGGGATTATTAAAGATTGAATGATTAATGTATTTATTGAGTGAAGATTTATAAAATAGCAGCGTTATATTACCGGCTTTCAGAGTGTCAACAGTTTGGTCAAATGTTGGGTTTTTGCACTACTGTTAGTTAGGACGTTTTCTTTAATGATTTTTATAAACAACGACTTTGATTGCTTAGCTCCAGCTAGAGGGGGTAGGACCAGAAACGTTTTTTTTTAGCTTCTTCTTGCCCCTGTTGAACATGACAGAGACTTCTCTTTGTTATAATTATTATTATAAGATTTTTTGTTTTATTATTATTGTTGTATGTTTTGTTTCTAACATGTTCAATAAATTGACAAAAATAAATAAATAATAAAAGAAAAAAGGTGAAAAGCGGCCACTATCTCTTTGGATCATTTGGCTGGGCATTAACCCTTTCCAATTTAGGTTGGTTATTTCTCCCTTCCTTGTAAATCCCTCTGATCTCAGCTGGTAACTAGACAATACCATTTTATCACTAATACAAAAAAACAAAAAAGATTCACAAATCTATAATAATGAGAGTGATTGTTTGAGTAAACCTCAAACATTGTGTTGTTGATTTGAACAGAATAAATTGATTTGTGGTTATATTTTTACATTGAACTCTTCATGTTGTCTCAGCTGTGTGAATCAGAGACGACACGCTCTTGTTAAAACTGAAACCACCTACAGAGAGAGAGAAAGGAGTTTTAACATGGTAGCTCTCTTTCTCTCTCTTTCTCTCTCTTTCTCTCTCTTTCTCTCTCTTTCTCCCCACTCTTCCTCTCAGCGGGATGGATGGATTTTTCGTCCTCCTCCATCTCTCTTATTTTTTTCACACACCAGTAGGATGAGATGCTTGACTGAATGGCCTTAACACCCTGCAGACATGTGTGTGTTTGTGATCTTCCCTCAGCAGGAGGTCTGAAGATCAAACACACACACCCTAATGTACTTTATTGGCGCGTTTGTTAAACAGAAACAGAATATTGTGAACACACACACACACACACACACACACACACACACACACACACACACACACACACACACACACACACACACACACACACACACACACACAGTGATAGATGCAGTGCTGGCAGCAGATCAATGCTGCCAAACTTTGGTTGAACAAACAGCGATCCATAAAGAGGACTAACACTCGCTTTTCTATCACTCTGTTTTTGTCTTTCTCAATATTCAAATACTTGTCTTTCAATCTCTCTTTTTATGCTTTTTTAAAGCCTCCAGCTATTTGAGGTTATTAAACATATTTTTTTATCTCGGGTCCTTTCCTTTACTGGCCTCTTATAATCCAAATACCACTTTTTCTCCCAAAAAAACACCCATGCTCTTTTCTCTCTTGTTCATATTTATATTTATCACCAAAAAAAAAAAGTGGAAATGCTGAAAATGTTGAGAAAAATCCTAATAATCAAATAACACTTATGGATGGAAAAGCGATTTAAGGGATAGCATATTATTAACCTGTTAAGCCCTGAGCCTGTTTTTCAGGTCTCAGGCTCGAAAATGACATTCCCAGAACAAATGACCATATCTTCCCTTCTAAAAGGGTTAAATTAATAATCTTTTTTCTCAAAGTAATGATAAACCTGTGAGTTGGATGTAGAAAAGTCAGAATCAATATAGATGTTTTTTATTTTAAAGAAAACTCAGATTTTACATAGTAAAAAACTGTAAATTATAGTGTCCGTCCAAAAATTCTTTTTTACTTATAGTGAAAACTACCCTTGGATGATGGTAAGGTAGACTAAAAGCTTTAGGAATCCAAAGTACAACATATAATAAGTACCCTGTATCAAGATTGATGCAAAACAAGTGACATTTGACCTTTTTAGAGAGATTTAGCAAAAAGAAACCACTTCTGGGGTCATTTGGGTGGATTTTCCATATCTCTGGCCCCCCTTGTTCGATTTTGATGGTTGACACCTCTTTCTGACCGTTAGAGCCAATAGAATCAAAGGGGGAGTCCCCCACACACACTCATTGTGAAGAGAAAAGGTGGGGGCTTCGCGCATGTAATTTTCCATCAGAGTGAACCTATCTCTAGCTTTGACATCTGGAAACGGAAAAGCAGTTTTAATGCTTATGGATTATCAGAAATCATTTCAAAGGGACACAGACACATTGGATTAACCTATGGATTAACTTCAGCAGCGTTTTTATCGTTTTAATGCCATTGAAGACCACTTTGGAGAGACTACAGAGCCAAGGTAAAAATGTTAGCATTTTTAGCTACCTAGCGTCATCCTGTTTTGATGTCCGTTTTTGCTTATAACGTCGCCATTTCGTATAATTCAGTGACAATGTGGGTGTCCAACAATTCTGTGTCACCTCACGATGTGAAACGATGTCATGGATGTAGAGAAGAGATAAATAACTAGAGAATGCAATTCCTGAAGAAATTGCTAGTGGGAATGCTTTATGCTGAAAATCTGACGCTAAACTGCTATGCTGAAATGTAATGTGTAAGAAGAAAGTGAAGAATTTAGATTGAAATGATACATGAACACTGGGGGCTTGAATGTGTGATGAGAGAAGAAAAGAGAGTAAAAAGGCTTGGAAAAGCAGCAGAATATTTGAACTGCAAACTTTTGAACTAACTTGATGGTGAATGATATGTCGCCATGCCAACGGCATTTGATGACATCCCATAATAGGCTTAGATGCGTTGATGGCTGCATCGTTACCAAACCTGTGAAGTTTTGGGCCATTTCGAGTATTTTCACTGAAGTTATGAGAAAACCGTGTTTCATGGCGGGCATTGTGTTGCCATGGCAATGGCATGTCCCGTAGATGTCTTCACGGCTGGACTGTTAGCACACATGTGAAGTTTGAGCACTTTTTGAACATTTTCATAGGAGTTATAGCGACATCGTGTTTTATGGCGAGGGATGCGTTTCCATGGAAACGGCATATGGTGAGATCTCATATTTGGCGTAGAGCTGTTGAGGCATGGACCGGTGATATACAAGTGAAGATTGGGGGACGATTGGACCGTGTCCATTGGACTTACAGCGACATCGTGTTTCATGGCGAGTGGTCTGTCGCCATGGCAACGGCATTTGATGACACCCCATAATACGCTTAGATGCGTTGATGGTTGCATCGTTACCAAACCTGTGAAATGTTGGGCCGTTTGGAGCATTTTCACTGAAGTTATGAGAAAACCGTGTTTAATGGCGAGCATTGTGTTACCATGGCAACAGCATTTGAAGAAACCCCATAATTGACGTAGAGCTGTTGAGGGCTGGACCGGTGATATACAAGCGAAGTTTGGGGGACGATCGGACCGTGTCCATTGGACTTACAGCGACATCGTGCTTCATGGCGAGTGGTCTGTCGCCATGGCAACGGCATTTGATGACACCCCATAATACGGTTAGATGTGTTGATGGCTGCATCGTTACCAAACCTGTGAAGTTTTGGGCCGTTTGGAGCATTTTCACTGAAGTTATGAGAAAACCGTGTTTCATGGCGAGCATTGTGTTGCCATGGCAACGGCATTTAATAATAATAATAATAATAATACATTTTATTTTTAGGCGCCTTTCATGACACCCAAGGACACCGTACAATTTGTTAAAAAATAAATAAATAAAACGCTAATAGGCAACAAAACATGATAAAAACACAAACAGGAAATCATGGAGGAGACAGTCAAGTGGACACAAATGAAACATATAATAGGGAGGACTACAGTGAGTAGGCAGATTTGAACAGGTGGGTTTTTAATTGGGATTTGAATATGGTGATTGTGTCTGACTGTCGGATGTGCGGGGGGAGGGAGTTCCAGAGTCTGGGAGCAGTGCAGCTAAAAGCCTGAGCACCCATGGTGACGAGGCGTGGGGTGGGGACGGTTAGCAGACCAGCAGAGGAGGAGCGGAGGGAGCGAGACGGGGTGTACTCCTGAAGAAGGTCAGCCAGATAGGGGGGGGGCCAGGTTATGTAGGGCTTTGTAAGTGAGCAGTAGGTTTTTGAAGTTGATGCGTGATTGAACGGGGAGCCAGTGGAGTTGGATGAGGATGGGGGTGATGTGTTCTGAGGCCTTGGTGCCGGTGATGATCCGGGCTGCAGAGTTCTGTATGATTTGTAGTTTGTTGATGAGCTTGGTGGGGATGCCTGAGAGGATGGCGTTACAGTAGTCGATGCGGGAGGTGACAAAGGCATTGACCAGGATTTCAGTGTTTGATTGAGAAAGGGATGGGCGGAGTCTGGAGATGTTGCGTATGTGGAAGAAGGCAGTCCGGGTGATGTTATTTATGTGAGGTGAAAATGAGAGGGAGCTGTCCAGGATGACACCAAGGCTCTTAACTTGGCCAGAGAAGGGGATGGAGTAGCCATCAATGATGAGGTTGGAGGCAGGGGAGGATGAGGTTTTGGAGAGAGTGGTTTTGGTGCCAACCAGCAGGGCTTCGGTTTTGCTGCCGTTGAGCTTTAGGAAGTTCCTGCTCATCCAGTTCCTGATGTCCTGGAGGCAGTTGGTGAGAGAGGTTGGGGGGAGGGCAGTGTTGGGTTTGCTGGAAATGTAGACCTGTGTATCATCGGCGTAACAGTGGAAATGGACATTGTGATGACGGAGGATAGTGCCAAGGGGGAGTAGGTAGATGATAAACAGGAGTGGACCCAATACTGACCCCTGAGGAACACCATGTGAGACAGTGGAGCAGCTTGACCAGTGGGTGCTGAGACGGACATATTGTTTTCTGTCTGTGAGGTAGGATGAAAACCATGAGAGTGCAGTACCAGTGATCCCAATGTCTGCCAAGCGTTTGATAAGCAGTGGGTGCGAGATGGTGTCAAAGGCAGCTGTGAGGTCAAGGAGGATTAGGATGGTGAGCAGTCCAGAGTCAGCTGCACATTTGAAGAAACCCCATAATTGACGAAGAGCTGTTGAGGGCTGGACCGGTGATATACAAGCGAAGTTTGGGGGACGATCGGACCGTGTCCATTGGACATACAGCGACATCGTGCTTCATGGCGAGTGGTCTGTCGCCATGGCAACGACATTTGATGACACCGACATTTGATGACACCCCATAATACGCTTAGATGCGTTGATGGCTGCATCGTTACCAAACCTGTCAATGTGACATCATCGTGTTCCATGACACAAGTGTTTATATTTGAGCTAACGACGACAGCTGTGTGTCACCAATAATGTATAAAATAGGTGGAACATGTTGAAGTCAGTATGAAGTCTCCATCAGACAGAAAAGAATAGGCTCAGACAGTCTGTTAAACTCCAGTGACCACGTCGTTAGCTCAAACACGAACACCTGTGTGTTATGACATCATCGTGTTCCATGACACAGGTGTTTATATTTGAGCTAACGAGGTGTGCAGAGATCAAAGGTTTCCATTGTTCTGAATGAGAGATAAACCTCTTACATGTGAACGTTTTGTCGAAGAACCGTAATAGATATCTGTGAAATTTCAAAACGTGAAGCATGTCAAGGAAGTTGAATATCTGAAGTGTAATATTTGTGTACTTTCGGGTTAATAATGTGGCCTTTTTGGCAGTTTAACTAAAGGTGTGCGGCTGCTACCGTGAGGAAATATCAGCCTGAAATTACAATGGGCTTTAATGGATGCATGTTGAAAGTTTTTGTCACTTCATGCCCTCAAGAGGCATTTTGTTTAATTATTTTTTGCTTAATTATTTGTCATTTTTCAAGCTACGAGATGTTTTCCTACGTTTGTCATGAAAAATGATGTCTCAGGAATGTAGGGTTTGGGAATTATGGCAGTTTTAAAAAAAAATATGAAGGCAAATTTCAAGATTTCCTCCACTCTAGCTGTGACATCACGCACTCTAGTTAATGTTAAAATCTGAAGAAAGCCTCTTTACCAAGGTCTGAACAATGTTTAATATCTCTAAAAGTAAGAATCAGATTTAAAAGTTGTGTTACACGAATAATGTCAGAAAGATGTGTAACATTTTAAAGTTGGAATGAGGTTTCTGAGTGAAAGTATGAATGAACAGTTAGCAGTTGAAGTCGCATGAAGATTTGTTGAAGTCTGAAGAATTTCTCCATTGACTTCAATGGTTAAAAATGTGATGGATTATGGGATGTATCTCTGGAATTATGAAAGTTATGAATGATAAAAGTAATAGCCTGCGATTCCCGACCGAGCTGAACGTTTTGATGTTTGAACGGAGTTTCTGCGATGTTGAATGTGGGAGGAGAAGAGGGCCAAAATAAGTCGGCGGAATAATAAACTTTTTGTCCGTAGCATAACATATAGTTGGAATGCTGTATCAGCATTCCCACTAAATAAGGTTTTGTGAGTGATTTTCGGTGCAGTAAGGTGTTACCATTTTTCGCTCGTTGCTAATTCAGAGGCTCAGTGTTAGCATTGTGGGTTTTATTTTGAAAAAAAAAAAAAAAAGATCAGTTAGATGAGTTTCTTCCCGTTACATGGATATAAAACATTCATAGTTTATTAAATGAACATGCCCTCAGGCACTGTTTCCTGCAAGATGTTGCGGCAGTGCCCCGGTACCGGGGTCTCTCGGGCTTAACAGGTTAAGTCTAACCTTGTGCATTACACCTGCAATGTGCAAATAGATAGTTTTTGCAATCTACTGTGCAATAATGACTGTTATGTGCAAATCATACATTTCTTTTAAATTCTAATAATATCTCAACACCTTAATATGTTCACTTTTAAAATGCTGCTACAAATTGTATCCATAGATGTGTACGTATTTGTCTTTATTAATATTCTACTAATGTGTGCTTTTCTCTTTATTTAAAGAGGCCCTATTATGCTTTATTTGTAGTGTGTTATTTAGGTTTTAGTGCATGTAAATGGTCTGCAAAGGCTACAATCCCCAAGTTCCCTCCAGAAGGAGTTTCTCTCCCACACTCACACTAACATAATGACATCACTATGTAGGACTTGTGTTTCAATTGGCTTCACACATTGTAAGTGTTTGGCTAAGGGTCGGGACATCACTACAGAGCCAGCAAGCTAACCAATCAGAGCAGACTGGGCTCTGGTTTCAGACAGAGGGTGAAAGAGGTGCTTCACAGTAGAGGAACAAAATACAAATATGAACCTGAAAGTGAGAAGAATACGGCCCCTTTGATATGTTAGCTCAATGTTTGCCTTGCTGTAAGGATGTCTGATTCTGATTCATTCACCTCTCCTGAATCGTTCTCTCTTTTTCAGTGCTTTCATGTCTTCTTTCTTTTTCTCTAAATTCCTCAGCCTGTCTCTTTGAGTCTTCTAATGCTTACATCTCTATTTCTTTTAAATGGTTTTATCCCTCATCCGTCCATCTGTCTGTCCTTTGTTCTTCAAACCGACTCATTCTATTCATCCTGTATTTCTCTATGTTCTGCTGTGATGACTCTGTCTACCCTCTGAAGTGAAGCCGGTGTGATGGAGCTTCAAAGGAGACATGTTGTCTTTTCCTCCTTCTCTCCGTCCATCTCCAGTCTTCTCACTCTCTCAAGTACAATAAAGGGTCCTAATATCTTGTGTCCTCACTTCCTTGTTACCTTTTCAGCATTCCCTCTCTTTCCACTACACCTTCTTGCCTTCATACTTATTTTTTCCTTCTAGAATTTCCTTCAGTCATTTCCTCACCTTATAGATTGCTCCCGACTCTTCTTCCTCATTTACTTTCCTCATATCTTTCCCTTTTTTCTGCACATCCTCACCTTCTTGATTCCTTATTCATCTTTCACCTATTTCCCCCCTCCTTTTCATCCTTCCCTCCTCTCATAAGTTTTCCTTCCTTCCTTGCCTATCACCTTTTTATTATTTTCTTTTCTTCTTCTCTTCATCATTTCTCTTCTCCTCCTCCCTTTTTAATCCTCCCCTCCTCCCATATTATAGGGTGAGGGTCCCTTTTCCATATATTTCCTTAAAATGTCCTCCTCTTCTCCTCTTCTCTTCTCCTCTTCTCCTCTTCTCCCTCCATCACTTTACTATTCCATTCTGTTTCAATCCCCTCATTCCTCTCTCCTGTGTTCTGCAAGGATACACCTTCCTTCTAATGCTTCTCCCTCATTTCCTTTTCCTATTTCCTTACTTGTGTCCTTACCTTTTCCTCTCTTCTCACTTCACCTTCATCCTACCCTGCTCTCATCCTCATCTTCATATTTCTTCTCCATTTCCTATCCTTCTGTTGAATAATTTCCCTTTCTCATATCTCTCTCCCGTTTTCTGCAAGGACACATCGTCAAAACGCCCTTCCTTCTTATCCACTTCCGCTTCTCCCTCATCCTCTTCTCCTATTTCCCATCCATCTCCTCTTGTCCTAACTTCCTTGTCTCCCTTTTCATTTGTTTCTCTCTTCTTACTCCACCTTTGTCTTTCCCTGATATAGTCCTCACGTTTTTTTCACCTCCTATATTGGTGACTTCCTCCCTTATTTCCTTGTTCTCCTTTCTTTCCCATTTAGTCTGCACATGTTCCTAACTTCTTGATTCCTTATTCATTTCCCAATTCCTCTCTTACCCTTGTCTCTTCTCTTCCTCCCATCCTCCCATATTTTGTTGTCTCTTTTCCATATCCCTTCTTCTCTTTTCTGTCCTCTTCCCTACTCATCCTTTCTCCCCTTCTCCAAATCTGTCTTCTCCTCTATCTCCGTCCCTCTTTCATCTCCCCCTCCCTCCTCCCTCCCTCAGTCCGTCAGATATTGTTTAAAAAGCGGAGCTGCAGTTTGATGGTTAAAACGCTGGCAAATCGATACCTTCACACATGACAGAACGCCGGCGGACGACAGGACGGAGGGCGAGCGAGGCAGTGAAGAACAGAGGGAGAGAGAGCGAGGGAGGAGGAGGGAAAAAATAACAAGCTGACAACAAGGAGGCCCTTATTTCCACAAGCTGAGATGGATGGATAGCAGGGGGACGAGGGTGCTTCTATCTTTCTATCCTCCATCTTATCCTCCTTCTCTTTTCCGTCTATTACTTTTCATCATTTTTTTCCATTTGTTTCCTTCGTGTCACCTTCTTTCTTTCTTTTTGTGTCTTTTTACTTCCTTTTTTACTTAATCTCTCCATCTATCTCTCACTGACTTTTCATCCTCTTCATAAATCGTTACACCTTTTATTTGTTGCTATGGCATGGTGAGTCATTTGTATGTTGATTTTAGATTAGACTGATAATAAAAATAAATTAAACACAGTAGTTAAATGAATGAAGAAATAACTAGATAAAGATGTATTCACATAAATGATACTTCAAACTTTATCTATTTACTTTTAATATTGTCTCAGTGATCCAGACTGTGTGAACAGACATACAAAATAGTAGCTTTTGCAGTTATTCTCTGCTCTGTTGTGATTGGACCACCGCTCAGAGATGTCCCACCCCTTAGCCTATCATGTACAATGTTTTGGAGCACTAACCAATAGAAGTGTGAGTGTTGTTGCATAGGGTTGCCACTATGTTACGGGAGTAAACATGGGGGCGGGGGTGCAAGAACAACTTTGGGATTTTAGCCTTTGCAGACCATTTACATGCACAAAATCCTATATAACACACAGTAGAGGGAAACCTCCAAAAAGCATAAAAGGACCCCTTGAACGCCAATCAAGTCTCAATTATTCCAAATAAATTCATGGTGGCTTATTTTCGATGTGGTGCCTGTATTAAATAAATGAAAAAAGACATGTTTGACTTCCATTTGTCATGTGTCTGGTCCCGCAACTTCTGTTACATAGGCAAAATGGCCGTTGTTGAGTGTGAGAAGTGTCCAGCGTTCCACACTCAACTTTTTGACCATTAAGCTTCAGTCACATGATACATGGAAAAAGGGCTCTGCGCTGGCATTGCCGTTATGTTTCAATGTCGAGAGCAGTCCCAGCTAGCGGGGAACGTTCTCACAACTTTGGCTAACGTTACCTACAGGTTCTAATAATGTTTTAAAGAAACTTCTTAATCTGATGTTCAAAGAACCTTTTTAGGATGTTTATTATTTCAAATAATGTTCCTATGAGGTTTAAGGTTAACTAAGACATAACGTTTTAACTGCAACATTCAGAGGATGTTTTGAGGATGTTATTAACCTGTTAAGCCCTGAGCCTGTTTTTCAGGTCTCAGGCTCGAAAATGACATTCCCAGAACAAATGACCATATCTTCCCTTCTAAAAGGGTTACATTAATAATCTTTTTTCTCAAAGTAATGATAAACCTCTGAGTTGGATGTAGAAAAGTCAGAACAATATAGATGTTTTTTATTTTAAAGAAAATTCAGATTTTACATAGTAAAAAACTGTAAATTATAGTGTCCGTCCAACATTTTTTTTTTACTTATAGTGAAAACTACCCTTGGATGATGGTAAGGTAGACTAAAAGCTTTAGGAATCCAAAGTACAACATATAATAAGTACCCTGTATCAAGATTGATGGAAAACAAGTGACATTTGACCATTTTAGAGAGGTTTAGCCAAAAACACTCCACCTCTGAGGTGATTTGGGTGGAAATGTTTTTTTTTTCCATATCTCTGGCCCCCCTTGGTCGATTTTGATGGTTGACACCTCTTTCTGACCGTTAGAGCCAATATAATTGAAGGGAGAGTCCCCCACACACACTCATTGTAAAACAAAAAGGTGAAGGCTTTGCGCATGTAATTTTGCATTAGAGTGAAACTATCTCTCGCTCTGACATCTAGAAACGGAAAAGCAGTCTCAATGCTCATGGATTATCAGAAATCATTTCAAAGGGACACAGACACATTGGATTAACCTATGGATTAACTTCAGCAGCATTTTTATAATTGTAATGCCATTGAAGACCACTTTGGAGAGACTACAGAGCCAAGGTAAGCTTGTTAGCATTTTTAGCTACCTAGCGCCAAATGTTTTGATGTCTGTTTTTGTTTATAACGTCGCAAATTCGTATAATTCAGTGATAATGAGGGTACCCTTCGATTCTGTGTCACCTCACGATGTGAATCGATGTCATGGATGTGGAGAAAAGATAAATAATAAGGTTTTGTGAGTGATTTTCGGTGCAGTAATCTGTTAGCATTTTTCGCTCGTTGCTAATTCAGAGGCTCAGTGTTAGCATTGTGGGTTTTCTTTTTAAAAAAATTAAAAAATGATCAGTTAGATGAGTTTCTTCCCGTTACATGGATATAAAACATTCATAGTTTATTAACCTGTTTCACGCCTTCCCCCCGGTACCGGGCGGATAAACGCGTCATTTGCAGGAAACAACGTCTAAGGAATCTTAATATTGAATAAAACTATGAATGTGTTATATCCATGTAACGGGAAGAAACTCAGCTAACTGATATTTTTAATTTTTTTTTTCAAAAAAAACCCACAATGCTAGCACTCAGCCTCTGAATTAGCCTCGATCGAAAAAACGGGACCGACAAAGACACATAAACTCACTCAGAACTCCCTTATTACTTATCCTAGATGCACAACCAAACACTATTTTTTGGTGTCCTGGAGACACTGAATCTAACGGTGCCCACCTCAACACTCAGTGATAAACATTCGCGACGCTATCAACGAAAGCGTACATCATCACATGTGGAGCCAAGAAGCTAAACATGTAAATATGGCTCACCTTGGTCAAAAGTGGTCTTCAATGGCATTAAAACGATAAAAAAACGATGCTGCAGTTAATCCATAGGTTCATCCTATGTGTCTGTGCCTTCTTTGAAATTATTTCTGATAATCCATAAGCAATACAACTGCGTTTTAGTTTCCAAACTCCAGAAGGAGACATTCCTCCAGTTTAGTTTCGCTTTCCACACGCGAAGCGGCAACATTTTTTCTTTACAACCTGTCTGGGTGGGAGCCTCCTCCTTCGATTCTATTGGCTCTAACGGTCACAAGGGTATGTCAACCAACCAGATCGAGCAAGGGGGGCCAGAGATAGGTCAAATCCACCCAAATGACCCCAGATGGCCCAGTTTTTGGCTAAATCTCTCTAAAAAGGTCAAATTTCACTTGTTTTGCATCAATCTTGATACAGGGTACTTATTATATGTTGTACTTTGGATTCCTAAAGCTTTTAGTCTACTAACCCATCATCCAAGGGTAGTTTTCACTATCTGTAAAAAATAATTTTTGGACGGACACTATAATTTACAGTTTTTTACTATGTAAAATCTGAATTTTCTTTAAAATAAAAAACATTTATATTGATTCTGACACTTCTACATCCAACTCACAGGTTTATCATTACTTTGAGAAAAGATTATTAATTTAACCCTTTTAGAAGGGAAGATATGGTCATTTGTTCTGGGAATGTCATTTTCGAGCCTGAGACCTGAAAAACAGGCTCAGAGTGGAACAGGTTAAATGAACATGCCCTCAGACACTGTTTCCTGCAAGATGTTGCGGCAGAGCCCCGGTACCGGGGTCTCTCGGGCTTAACAGGTTAAGGCCTGAGATGACAGAAAGTTTTTTTATGAAACGTTCCTTTAATGTGATATGTTAACAAAGGTGGAACGTTTTGCCTGCAACATTCTAAGGATGTGTTTTGGACGTTGTTGGGGTAACACATTAAAGATGTTCTTTATAAAACGTTCCCTCAATGTTACATGATAACAAATGAAGAACATTCTCCTAGAAACATTCTGAAAATGTTTTCAGGATGTTATTCTTTTTTTATAAAACGTTCCTGTGATGGCAAATATTATATATTATATTATATATATATATAACACGGTCATGGTCAACGTCAGATTTATTTCTAGAGCGCTTTAACCTGTTAAGCCCTGAGCCTGTTTTTCAGGTCTCAGGCTCGAAAATGACATTCCCAGAACAAATGACCATATCTTCCCTTCTAAAAGGGTTAAATTAATAATCTTTTTTCTCAAAGTAATGATAAACATGTGAGTTGGATGTAGAAAAGTCAGAATCAATATAGATGTTTTTTATTTTAAAGAAAATTCAGATTTTACATAGTAAAAAACTGTAAATTATAGTGTCCGTCCAAAAAATATTTTTTACTTATAGTGAAAACCACCCTTGGATGATAGTAAGGTAGACTAAAAGCTTTAGGAATCCAAAGTACAACATATAATAAGTACCCTGTATCAAGATTGATGCAAAACAAGTGACATTTGACCTTTTTAGAGAGATTTAGCAAAAAGAAACCACTTCTGGGGTCATTTGGGTGGATTTTCCATATCTCTGGCTTCCCTTGCTCGATTTTGATGGTTGACACCTCTTTCTGACCATTAGAGCCAATAGAATCGAAGGGGGAGTCCCCCACACACACTCATTGTGAAGAGAAAAGGTGGGGGTTTTGCGCATGTAATTTTCCATCAGAGTGAACCTATCTCTAGCTTTGACATCTGGAAACGGAAAAGCAGTTTTAATGCTTATGGATTATCAGAAATCATTTCAAAGGGACACAGACACATTGGATTAACCTATGGATTAACTTCAGCAGCGTTTTTATCGTTTTAATGCCATTGTAGACCACTTTGGAGAGACTACAGAGCCAAGGTAAAAATGTTAGCATTTTTAGCTACCTAGCGTCACCTGTTTTGATGTCCGTTTTTGCTTATAACGTCGCAAATATGTATAATTCAGTGATAATGTTGGTATCAATCGATTCTGTGTCACCTCACGATGTGAAACGATGTGTTGGATGTGGTGAAAAGATAAATAATAAGGTTTTGTGAATGTTCTTCTGAAAAGTAGGATAACGTCCTTTAAAAACTTTCTTGAAATGTTTGGTTATAACCTTCTTAAGATGTTTTTGATAACCTTCTTAAGATGTTTTTGATAACATTGTTAGAACATTATGCCCTACTGTTCTTAAAACGTTTTCAGCGGGACGTTTTATTTTGGTTCCCAGAATGTTCTTCTGAAACATTCTTAACATTTTTGGTGAGAACTTTCTGAAGATGTATGAGCGCATTGAGACAATGAATAGGACGTATAAAAACGAATTTGCATGCCAATATTCACTCACATGCACTTATAATCACACTAAGGTATGTAGGCCCACAGTATTCATAATGTCATATGTGTAAAATATCAGAAAATATACACACTTTTTTCTTACTATAAAGGTTGTGTCTCGTATGTAGGTTCTAACTGTTAGATAAGCTATCTGGCCGTGTGTGGTTTGTGAGGGCTGTGTATAAACAGTGTCCGCTGTTTATGCATATTGGATAAAAATCGTTATTGCACCCTTTAGATTTGAGACCGACAGACATATAGAAGAACGGACCGACTGTCAATGCCCGTCCCTGAAACCCCTGTTAGTGTTTGTATGTGTTTGTTTCTACTGTGTGTCTCTCTCTCTCCCCCCCCCCCGCCTGCTGGTCTGCTCTACACGGCTGGGAGCAATCTCCAATCAACCACACCTGCAACCTGCTCATCAGTCACACTATGAAAGCCTGCAGCCTGCACTCATTCCCTGCCGGATTATAGCCGTGAATGGTTTGTTGCGTGCGTGCCGCTCTAGCTTTTTGCCAGCATATTCTTTGACAACTTTGCCTGCTTTTGCCTCACACTCATTTTGATGTCTCTCCCAGGAGGAATCCAAGGCCTTCCACACTCCCAAGAACAGCCAGGCCTCTCTACCCACCCTGGAACAACTGTTTTCCACTGCCGCCATAACCAACCTCCACTCCCAGCTCCCCTTTTCTAATAAACAAATGTTACTTTCACCAGCTGATTCCGAGTCTGATTCTGGGTCCCCTCCCGTACATGTGACACCGACAGTGACTTGTACTAGCTGCTGGTCGCGTTTAAAAGAAAAGAAAAGACTTCTGATAAATCGGAACGATAAAGCACGTTATCCTACTCTAAAAATAATAACATTCTGGCAACATAAAAAAATCGAACTTGCAGTTGAAAACGTTTTAAGAATAGTAGGGCATAACGTTCTAACAATGTTATCAAAAACATTTAAAAAAGGTTATTACCAAGCATTTGAAGAATATTTTTAGATAAAGTTATCCTACCTTGCAGAAGAACATTCTGGGAACCAAAATAAAACGTCCCGCTGAAAACGTTTTAAGAACAGTCGGGCATAATGTTCTAACAATGTTATCAAAGACATCTTAAGAAGGTTATCAAAAACATCTTAAGAAGGTTATCACCAAACATTTTAAGAATGTTTTTAGAGAACGTTATCCTACCTACCAGACTCCGCCCATCCCTTTCTCAATCAAACACTGAAGTCCTGGTCAATGCATTTGTCACGTCCCGCATCGACTACTGTACCGCCATCCTCTCAGGCATACCCACCAAACTCATCAATAAACTACAAATCATACAGAACTCTGCAGCCCGGATCATCACCGGCACCAAGGCCTCCGAACACATCACCCCCATCCTCATCCAACTCCATTGGCTCCCTGTTCAATCCCGTATCAACTTCAAAAACCTACTGCTCACTTACAAAGCCCTACATAACCTGCCCCCCCCCCTATCTGGCTGACCTTCTTCAGGAGTACACCCCCTCTCGCTCACTCCGCTCCTCCTCTGCTGGTCTGCTAACTGTCCCCACCCCACGCCTCGTCACCATGGGTGCTCGGGCTTTTAGCTGCACTTCTCCCAGACTCTGGAACTGCCTCCCCCCGCACATCCGACAGTCAGACACAATCACCATATTCAAATCCCAATTAAAAACCCACCTGTTCAAATCTGCCTACTCACTGTAGTGCTCCCCATTATATGTTTCATTTGTGTCCACTTGATTGTCTCCTTCATGATTTCCTGTTTGTGTTTTTATCATGTTCTGTTGCCTATTAGCGTTTTATTTTTTAACAAATTGTACGGTGTCCTTGGGTTTCATGAAAGGCGCCTAAATATAAAATGTATTATTATTATTACCTTTCAGAAGAACATTCTGGGAACCAAAATAAAACGTCCCGCTGAAAACGTTTTAAGAATAGTAGGGCATAATGTTCGAACAATGTTATCAAAAACATTTTAAGAAGGTTATCACCAAACATTTTAAGAATGTTTTTAGAGAACGTTATCCTACCTTTCAGAAGAACATTCTGGGAACCAAAATAAAACTTCCCGCTGAAAACATTCCTAGAACAGTGAATGGTAACATTCTCAGAATGTTTTTAGAACCAAAAATGTCTAGCTGGGGTGCTGTGTGAAACGAAGGGTAGCGCTTCCACCTAGTCGGCTGTACTGCTCTCTGCTATAAATTGTCCCAGATCGCTGTATTACCTAAAACCTAAATTCAAATTATTCAAACTTTGACCTAATTTACTGCTGACTTTTCGACGGGTAACCAATCAGAAGACAGCCGTGCAAAGAGGAGCACGCTAGCAGGGAACGTAAACACTGTATACGAAACTTTTCAGCTGTTTTCACCATAAGGGTCTGGGCCCAACCTCACTGTGAGCAAAGAGCAAATCTCATATCGTGAATACAGCTTTTTGAGTGGACCAACAGGTTTAAATTGTGAATTCAGCCCTGCTTTGCATTGTGATGCACTCAAAAAGCAGATGTAAGGTAAGTACTGAAGTATGCAAAATTGAGAGACAGCACGAGTCTCTGCTCACTTGGTTGGGTTCAAACACTGGGAGACCAAAAAGGACCAGTATTTGGATGAGAACTCATGCTCCATTTAGGAAATCTTGGGCCAAATCTAGGCTAGCGCTGACCTTGACTTTCTATAAAAGCACACACATGACTACCTAAATGTTTTAGCTTGTGCCAGAAGTCCTACAGCTTTTTATCATGGATTTGTTTTAAACTACAGAAACCCGGTCATGTCTCAGAAGCTCTGGAATGAAATTGCTTGATGTATTAAAGTAGTTGTTCATGCATTAAACCTACAATTTGATTCTCCAAGGGAGCTGAGAATGAGTCGAGTTAGTGAGAAAGAAACACAAAAAAACAAAGAGGAAGAGAGGGAGTGACGCTTCAAATGAGAATGAAGAAATTGAAAAAGAAGAGAAGCTGCGATAAAGGCCCAGATGAAGGGATGTAAAAAAAAAAGGGAAAGGGAGAGAGAAAGAGCTGATTAACCCTTTCTCCAGCCGTTTGACAAATGAACAAAATCAAGCGGAGCCACACTGCATCTATCACAGCTGATACACACTCACACACTCTCACAGGGGGGCCCAGAAATAACTAGTTTCTGCTAATAAACCCAACTAGCATGCCAGGACACATTACTCTGTCATAGGCCACACACATACACATCCATCTTCTGCGGAGGGGGAGAGAGAGAGCGGTGGGGGCGGGCGATCGAGCTTCACTACACAGGCAGGAGTGATGGGGACATTTGTTAAGGATGCAGTCCATTCAATAGCAGTCATAGACCACCACCGTCACTTTAAAGCCCCATCCATCTCCCCTGCTCCGCCTTAATTTTTCAAGAAAAAAAATCCTTTGTGAGGAAATATGACTTCCCGTTTTTATCTTTTCATCATTTGTAAAAAAGGCCCGCCAGCAGCCGGCTGACCGGATGTTTCTCGGGATAAATCATATCGGCCACGAGGCGTCGATAACCCGCCGCCCCCCTCCCCCCCCCCTGCAGCAGCAGAGCGGATCCTCCGGAGCGGGGGGGGCGATCACAGGTCAGGATTGGATCTAAGGAACAAATCCATCCTGCTTGTTAGCTGAAGGCAACTTCACTGCGCGCAAATGTGTGTTCAATGTTTGAAAGAGTTTATAAATCTGAATCAGTGTCAGTTACCGCAGTGACCTTTGGATAAAAGCCTCAGCTAAAATTGTACTGGAATGTAATATATTACCTCGACACTATCGCAAATTGGCACATGTTTAAATTGGTTCACTCAGTAGCCATTCATTGGTTCAACAGTCAGTCACTAGATCATCTTGTAATTGAACCACATAATCAAAAAACCCAAATTGGGCCTTGTGCTTAAAGTGTGTTGACCAATGGCCCCCTTTGCCTGGACCCATCCCGTCTTTTAGCTTGACCTTCATTTCAAACTCAGCACACTTCTGTAAAGTTTCTTGACTGCTTCTTGGACGGTTGGGTCGGTATTTGGGTCACAAAATATGTCCACCGTTGGACATCCAGACAACAATATAAACACCTGGCTAGTTACTCAAACCTCCTCCGTGGTGGTTCCTGCTACAGTAAGTGTCTCCAAGACTACACCTTTCCATAATGAACCATACAGACTCATGAGGTGAAAATATTACCAGCATCGCTTGGTCGGTAACTTTCTCTCAAACAAGTACTTTTTATTGATAGTGGTCGAGTATGCCACTTCCATGACGTATTCAGATTGCCTTCCTTCTAGGGATTCCAAAAATGATGCCGCATGGAATCCAATGCTACCACTGTGTTAGAGCTTAAGGATAAAGGATTGATTTATTGCTAAAGCTATCAGGTTTCCTACTGCTGCTTGACAATATTTTTTATGAAATAACTACAGGAAATGCTTTACCGTGGCGTAAAATGCATCTACGGAGCCAATAAACTCACTTTTATAGGATAAGCACTACAACACTTCTGTTATTGTGACATCCCAATTGCAAAGAGTACAATACATCGGACATTGAGTGTATCCCAGCTAGCGGGGAACATTCTCACAACTTTGGCTAATGTTGCCGACAGGTTCTAATAATGTTTTAAAGAAACGTTTTAATCTGATGTTCAAAGCACCTTTTTAGGATGTTTATTATTTCAAATAATGTTCCCATTAGGTTTAAGGTTAACTAAGACATAACTTTAACTTTAATAAGTTTTAACTGCAACATTCAGAGGATGTTTTGAGGATGTTATTGAGGCCTGAGATGACAGAAAGTTTTTTTATAAAACGTTCCTTTAATGTGATATGTTAACAAAGGTGGAACGTTTTGCCTGCAACATTCTAAGGATGTGTTTAGGACGTTGTTGGGGTAACACATTAAAGATGTTCTTTATAAAACATTCCCTCAATGTTACATGATAACAAATGAAGAACATTTTCAAAGCAACATTCAGAAAATGTTTTCAGGATGTTATTGAGGCCTAAAATGACAGAATATTTTTTCTAAGTTTGAGAAACCGGCTCGAGATACACTTTTTGTTATATTCCATGGAATGCTCTTAACATCCCGATAGCAATGAATATCTTAAGTGCTTTGACAAAAAATCCATAAAAAAATGTCATCTGTGGAAGCCGTAATACTGTAAAAAGTACGACCAATCATTTTAGCCGGCCCGGCTAAAATAACTGGATGGCCTACCCAGTGGCGTTTTTATATGTACAAAAGTGGTGGGGCACAAAAAACTTAGATGTCTATATATAAGCTTCTGCAGTGACGTGCAGTGAGGTTCATGGCTGGTGAGGCACTGGCACTGACTCTTCAGGTTTACAAATCTTATATTTTGACCTAAACCAAAATATAATATTATTTTCAAAAGCTTTTTTTGTCTGATGCTTCGATTAATTTTAAACAGACAGTTCAACAAAAGGATACCCAAAAAATGTAATTTGATCATTTAAATATTGAATTGTTCTCTCTAAGTAAGATCCCATTTTCAAAAAATTGCGGTCTTACCTTGACTTGAAGATGAAGTCCATTTGCCTATCCTTCTGGACAAAAAATTCTATGACTTTTTTGTAAAAGTCCTCCTTATCTTCTTGTAGTTTCAAAAGTCTATCATAAATCTAATCGATAGATTTATGATTCGAAAATTATAAAAGTAGGGTAGACATGTGGATATTATCCGGCTGAACAAAACGTGCATTTATCTAACAGGTACGTTTCCCACAGATCTTATTTCAAGCTATTTTCTAAAATCCTATAGAGAAACCTCATTGCTTTTTTGCAGCTTACTTCCTGGTTTTAGGACGCGTCACTGCAGCTCTCGTCTCCTCTTATTATACATCCATGCTCTTCACACACCACACTTTTCGCGGCACACGTACTTACAGCCAATCAGCTCTGAATGATGTGAGATGACGTATGGTGGGGATGGCAGCTCTGTGCCCCTATGGTGTTTTTTTTTTTGCTACACACATTACATTGAAAAATACTCTGAGCATGCGCAGTGTAGTTTTTACAGTCACCGTTCACTTTGACAGTGAAAGGGTGGGGCATGATCAGGTTTTGTCCCACATGGCTCAAAACGGCACTGTAGACACTAATTAGAAGAACACAGACTAAAACAGCAATGTACAGACGAATCAGATGATTAAATATGACCTTAAAATATATTTTATATATTTTTTAATTTCTTTTTTTGCATCTCTTTCCATTTTTTGTAATCATTATGTGTAATACTTTCTGCTGACACTAGGGGGGGCTGTGCCCCACCTGCCCCTAATGACCAGTCGCCACTGGGCCTACCTGCCTGTCAGCCTTCCACCTGTGCACAAACTTATCTCGTGCCCTCATTGGTCATGTGCGCATTCGTGTGTGTTGGAGGAGGGGCTCTGTAAGGAAGTGGCAGATTTTCTCCGGTTGTGTATTTTCAAATTCTAGCGATCTCGAGCCGGTTTCTCAAACTTACATACCCTACCTTTAATGTGATATGCTTACAAAGGTGGAACGTTTTGCCTGCAACATTCTAAGGATGTGTTTTGGACGTTGTTGGGGTAACACATTACATATGTTCTTTTATAAAACATTCCCTCAATGTTACATGATAACAAAAGAAGAACATTTTCAAAGCAACATTCTGAAAATGTTTTCAGGAGGTTATTCTTTTTTTATAAAACGTTCCTGTGATGGCAAATATTAACACGGTCATGGTCAACGTCAGATTTATTTCTAGAGCGCTTTAAAAAACAAACTTGTTGCATTTGTTTGAAAAGGATGTTTTAAAAAATCTGATGTCACCATATTTTCCTTTTGAAAAAAACAAACAAGCACGTAATTCATGATAAGTTGTAAGCAGATATTGCATTTTGCTCAGGGGGTGCTGCCACAAGTGGGGAGGGGGGCTGCCCGGGGGCGTTTAAAAAATAATAATTAAAGGTGGTGCCGTCAGCGATACGAGCCGCATAAATTGTTTGTTTTAACTGTTAGGCTTAATAAACCATTATAGACCTTGGTTACATCACTTAGCTGCACATGCCCACATGGGTCTTACAAACCTACATAACATTACAAATAGTCAGACGAAAATATTATTTACAATATTAATAAAACTATGAATTCAATTTTAACTGATTGACAAGGCAAAACACTGCACAGCGGCAGCAGCATTAAAGGAAAATATCGTTTTACCTTGTGTTGGGGCTTCACAAAACTCCAAATGTAGCCTTCCTCTCTGGGGTGGCACTAATGAAGACCCCTCATTAGAGCAGATACATCCACATTGTCCAAAATGTTACTATGGACATGCATCAAAGTCAGATGTGTCAGTCGCTTCTGTGTCATATTACTCCGTAACCATGTTTTCAGACGGCGTAGGGTGGAGAAAGACCGTTCGGATGAAGCAACCGAGATTGGCATACAGAGGTAAAGTTTTATGAGTTTTTCAACGTCTTGGAAAATGCCTCTTGCTTGTGGATGCAGCTTAGCCACACGTGTGGCTATGTCTTGTACCATGTGACAGGGAGAATCACCAATGGCATATCCAAGCATCTTAAGCTGGAGGTCCAGTCGGTAACGGTCCGATCAGAGATTAGCTGTGGAAGATGAAGAGACTCTAGCTCCAGGGTTCTCCCACCGACAGTGACTTGTACTAGCGGCTGGTCGCGTTTAAAAAAGACTTCTGATAAATCGGAACCACAAGCATTTTAAGAATGTTTTTAGAGAAAGTTATCCTACCTTTCAGAAGAACATTCTGGGAACCAAAATAAAACGTCGCGCTGAAAACGTTTTAAGAACAGTAGGGCATAATGTTCTAACAATGTTATCAAAGACATCTTAAGAAGGTTATCAAAAACATCTTAAGAAGGTTATCACCACACATTTTAAGAATGTTTTTAGAGAATGTTATCCTACCTTTCAGAAGAACATTCTGGGAACCAAAATAAAACATCCAGCTGAAAACGTTTTAAGAATAGTAGGGCATAATGTTCGAACAATGTTATGAAAAACATTTGAAGAAGGTCATCACAAAATATTTTAAGAATGTTTTTATAGAACGTTATCCTACCTTTCAGAAGAACATTCTGGGAACCAAAATAAAGCGTCCGGCTGAAAACGTTTTAAGAATAGTAGGGCATAATGTTCGAACAAGGTTATCAAAAACATCTTAAGAAAGTTATCACCAAACATTTTAAGAATGTTTTTAGAGAACGTTATCCTACCTTTCAGAAGAACGTTCTGGGAACCAAAATAAAACTTCCCGATGAAAACATTCCTAGAACAGAGAATGGTAACATTCTCAGAATATCTTTAGAACCAAAAATGTCTAGCTGGGTAGCCTTTTTACTTAAATGTTCTCACCATCACTCCTTTCCCAAGACCAAGGGACCACATTTTCATTCATAAATAATTTTCTTTTGCAGAGGATTAGCCCTTCTTTATGTTGTACCCTCCAGGAACATGACACATTATTAACACAGTATTTTTACATTTAGTATAACCCTACACTGTAAAATGTTTGGCTGTAAAATTACAGTAAATTACTGGCTACTAGTTGCATGGATTTCACAGTAATTGACTGTAAATATTTCACAGTAATTGACTGTAAATATTTCACAGTAATTTACTGTAGACATTTTACAGTAAATTAGAATAAAAGTACAGCTAAATACTGTGACTTTACAGTTGCCATGCCCATGGAATTACTGTGATATAGCAGTACAGAGCTGTGGTATTATGGTACCTTGCTGTACATAAATTACAGTAATTACCTGTATTTTCACACTTTTACTGTAGAAGTAATGCAACACAGTAGCCAGTAATTTACTGTAAATATAAAAATGTAAATAATACGATAATATATTGTAAATTTGACTAGTTAACTGGGATTTTACCATAACTACACAATTCAATCAGCTCAATCAACCAAGAAAAACAAAGAAAAAGAAAATGCCCATTTTAACTTTGTATTACTCCATTGAAGTGCAAAGTACATTTCACAGTGTCTTGGACATGTTGTTACGGCCCCAACCTCTACTCAGCGGTAGTGGCTCGTGCTGAGACCCGCAACATGAAAGAATACACGCAAAAAACAGTACTTGGTAACGAGCATTTATTGATAATCAGCCGTTTGCTCACACAAGCAAAACGGGAAACAAAAAGAGGTCTGGAGGACTGGCCAAAAGGAACAAACAGAAGGAGGGAACCCGAGCCAGCCACACCACGGACCGTAGGACCCAGAGCTTCCCCCCCTAACCAGAAATCAATTATAAACCCTATGGGAAACAAAATAAAGCCGCGAAAACTGGACTACCAGGTCCTCCAGGCTAAACATAAACACATCTGCAAAAATATGGCCTACAGCTCAAAATGGCAAAGAGGTATTCTAAGGAGAGTGTCTCCCGGCGTTAGGATAGGCGAGACATCCTTCTCCTCCAGCTTCTCTTTATATATACACGGCTGAGTGGAATTAGGAACACCTGGGCAGAGGCGGAGCCAGGGGCAGACCAGGTGCACCTGCGCAGTAGGGACACAGAAAAGAAAACAAGGAGGGGAGCACTTAACACATGTCTACACAGACATCCACTCGAAGTCAACCATTTTTCTGAAGAATGTGCTGACATGGGGGTTTAAATTGCCATGCCTCTTTTTGGCTTTCGAGCCCGTCTCAGGATTAATGCCCAGGAAGCACCTGAAAACAATAAGCCAAGACAACAATTTCAATTTTACATAGATTTATATGTTGCATTGTTTATTTTTAAGGCACATGCAGCGGTGCCCCTTTCAATTTAAGTAAAACCTGCACCAAAGAAAGAAATGAGTATTTAAAGCCAAGTAAGAGCGATAAAAGCAAGAAAATCACTTAATTTGTTGTGTTATCACAGAGGATGGTCTGAATACAGTATTTTACTGTGAAATAATACAGTAACATGTTGTGAAATCCTGGTAATAATTTATCCTGTACATTCACAGTAATTAACTGTGCCTGCATTGATTTCCCTGTGAAATAAAAAATTACAGTATTATATTGTGAACATTACAGGTAAAGACTGTAAAGTGGTAAAACAGTAATTTATTGTAAAATATTACAGCTAAATATTGTGAAATCATGGTAATATTTTACAGTGTACATTTAAATAGTTATTTTGATCAATTAACTAAACCAACCACTGTTTGGAATTGACAGATGGAGAAGTATGAGGTATAATAATGTTTTTTTTTTTGTCAGCCGTGATAACTGGCAACGTTAAAAACTTTTTTTTTAAAAGGTTGAAAGTACAGACTTTTTACAGCCACCATTCAGACACGTTTTTTGTGTCTTGAAAAAAATGCCAAGACTAAGGTTTTTTAATGCAATAAAATTATGTCAGATAACAGCAAAATATACCCAATTTACAATGACCTACACAAAAGAGAAGCAGCATTTTTTCACATCTTATATTTATATTATATTGTATTTTTCTATTATGAATTCATTTGTTTGAGTTATTGTTTTTGCAATTGAGTCATTTAAAAAGTGTGTCAACCCTTTCTTAAATAAGACAAACATTTTTTGCAGTTTCCTGACTGATGGATATTTCAGGGTTTCAACAACTGAAGTAGCTCTTTGAGGCTGAATGGTGAAAACGGACGCTGTGTTTGGCTGTTTGCTGTTGGTCTGAATAATCACTGATAAATAAAAAGCCTGCAGGTTCACTTTGGTTCACTGGGTTTTGTTGGTTTTTCTGTTGGTTTGTGTAGCGAGATCTCAAACACATCCATCACTGCTCACAGTCACAGCGCCACTAACGTTAGCAATCTGCGGCTAACACGCACTCGCACCACAAGGTCAATTAGCCTGACCCAGCTAATTACACACACACACACACACACACACACACACACACACACACACACACACACACACACACACACACACACACACACACACACACACACACACACACACACACACACACACACACACACACACACACACACACACACACACACATGCACCCACAAACACTTGAACATATAGTAATAAATCGTCCATGCTCAAAGACCTGCATGGATGTTAGGAAACACACAGACAGACACACACACACACACGCGCGTGCACACACACACACACACACACGCACGCACACACACACACACACACACACACACACACACACACACACACACACACACACACACACAACACACACACACACACACCACACACACACCACCACATACACACACAAACACACACACACACAGAGGTCCATTAGCAGTGTGTTTTGGTCCAAATGAAGACCAATGGCCGGGCAGCTTTAATCTGCTGCTTCTAATGAGGAAACAGAGGAAATAAAACAAGACTAAATGATGATACAACTATCCTTCAACTAGACTGTGTGTGTGTGTGTGTGTGTGTGTGTGTGTGTGTGTGTGTGTGTGTGTGTGTGTGTGTGTGTGTGTGTGTGTGTGTGTGTGTGTGTGTGTGCATGTGTGTGTGTGTGTGAAGGGGGGGTGGTTGTCTGTTTGTGTGTTCTCCTCAGGAAAAACATTCAGCACTGATGCTGACATTCAGTTTTGTGCTACTGATGCTTACAATACCCAGCCGCTGTTCAGGGGAAGAGTTTTCTGAGAGTTTGTGCCAAAACATGAATCATTTGAACGCCACTCCATTGGAGTTCAGGAGGATAATAGAAAGTTATTCAATGCTGAGGCTTCATTAAATTACCTCAAATAAAAATGTTCATCACCAAGGGGGCTAAAGATATCATGTTCGCTTTAACCAATCATTATACAATAGATTCTGAATTCACTAATAATGTCTGATATATAATGACACCATCGACATTTAGCTTGCTTCCTTATAAGCTTCACTTAACAATGGTTCTGTTTGCCTTTCACAATAAAAGCCCTGAACACTGTATCACTGCTTACAAGAGAGCATTTCACTGAGAGGCAACAAAACTAAATAGCTTACAACTCAACCAAAGCTAACAATAGCTATCCCCAGGTAGCGGTAAAACTTGAGCAACATAAACTCTGAAAACTCCACCCAGCAGAAGATAGACGTAGAAAACAAAGAAGACGATTGGTGCGTTTACACCGGACGCAAAGGGAACTTTATGTGCAGCTTCATTAATTAATGTCCAAGGTGAAGAGTGAACTTGTATCGCAAAGTTAGACTAAAGATAAAAGGCTGCATGGGACAACTCACAGTCTTGCTTAAAATAATACTTATTTTCTAACACACTTTTATCATGGATTATTGTGACTCTTTTCTTAAACCTGCTTTTCTGTTGCACTTTAGCCTCAGTGAGGAATAATATTTAGATGTTTTGGGGTTTCTCTTTCCTGTATGGTTATATAGGTTTGTGTGCATGTAAATGGTCTACAAAGGCTAAAATCCCAAAGTTCCCTCCAGAGGCAGTTTCTCCCCCACACACTCCCCCCCTGCCTGAAACACCTCCTTTGGACTCCTTTCGCCCAGCTAACCAATCAGAGCAGACTGGGCTCTGGTTTCAGACAGAGGGTGAAAATAGGCAGCACAGACAAGATGAGAAGAATAAAGAGCTTTTTGAACATTAAAGCATGGAGACATGTCCCAGTAATGGAACAAAAGACAAATATGAGCCTGAAAATGAGCAAAACATTTTCTCTTTAACTGTTAATGGGTGAAAGACAATAATTCAGAAATAAAGGAGGTATATATAGGTTTATAAGAGGAAATATTATGTCTTTTATTGCTACATATAATATATTCTTCGCTTCCAGTGAAGCTAAGCCATCCTGACACTGTGGTTTTTCATAACAGGAAAAAACAAAATACAAATAATAGAAAAGAAAACAGCAGCAGTGATAAGTAAGATATAGCAGGCTGAGTAAAACCCAAATAATAGAATTCATCTTGATCCAAAATATTAACAAGAGAGTGTTTTTCAAAAGCACACACACACACACACACACACACACACACACACACACACACACACACACACACACACACACACACACACACACACACACACACACACACACACACACACACACACACACACACACACACACACACACACACACACAGTTTACAGGAAGTGAAGGGAATCCAGAGAAGAAGAAAGGAATTATTTTTCTTTATTAAGTGAGCTGTATTCCTCCAGGACGACAAACACAACACACATTAATCTAAACTGCTACTGCTGGATCTCTGTGTGTGTGTGTGTGTGTGTGTGTGTGTGTGTGTGTGTGTGTGTGTGTGTGTGTGTGTGTGTGTGTGCGTGCGTGCGTGCGTGCGTGCGTGCGTGCGTGCGTGCGTGCGTGCGTGCGTGACTGTGAGTCTCAGGAGTTTCGGCTGCTGTATTGGCTCTCTGCTCAGGCCAAAGACTAATTACTCAGAGTGACGTGGCACTCACACACGTACTTACAAACAAACAAACAAACAAACAAACACACACACACACACACACACACACCAGTCAACAGGTGTGTCTGGTGGTGAGGTGTGGAAGCATTACAGCAAAGAAAGGTGGGCAGGAATTAATTATAGCGAGTTACAGGAGTGTTTGTGTGTGTGTTTTCTGTACAAAACAAAGTATCAGGTAAATTATGTGTTTGTGTCTTCTGTGCATAACATCTGCCTGACTGTAAGCATGTCTGAGACAAAATGTAGATACCCAGAGTCCCTTTGGAGCAAACCTGCAAGCCACAGAAATGCATTCTAAGTGAGATGTCCAGCACCTTCTGCTTTCTACAATTAGAAATGAGCTCAAATCGACAGAAATCTACAGAAACTTTATTAGGAATGTAGCTTGAAAATGTAAGTGGCGGAGGGTACTAGCTATAAACCATGTTGATCAAACAATCATGACACCAAAGCATCTGAAGTAGTATGCTGAAGAACTCAGGGTAACCAACAAGTGACGAGAGTGAAAACTTTGTAAAAGCAGCCGTTTAGCTGCAACCCAAACGAGCCACCAAGAACAAGTGGAGCTACGTCAACTAGACAGCCTTATCTGACAGCCTGTTCAAGAGAAATGACACAGCTTTTTGAAACCAGACGGGAAGCTAAAGCCTTGAGTTTACACTTTAGACACCAATGGATGGACTTTACTGGCAGTGTTGGGCTTTAACACATTTTTGTTATGGTAAATGGTATACGTAATGCCAACTGTTAGGTATTAAACGGCTTAGCTAGTGGAGACATTAGACACGTCTATTTCATCCCCGCCTCCAAAGTCTCAAAAGTCAACTTGACAAGCTGGTAAAGCCCCATGTTTGCGGGACCACAAGGTCAAAATGCTCCCTTACTAGGATGGTGAAAATAATGTGTACATTTTTTTTATTATTATGATGTAGTTGGTGTAAATTTGCAACAGTTTTGTTTTCAGAGTGGTGCAGAAATCTTACCTGGGACACTCAGCATTTTTCCACTTACGATTCTCTCATCTGAATCTTTTTTTGTCTTTTTTGGTAAGATGCTTTGCCTGAAATAAGGTCTGTGGTTAACAAAAGCTTAAGATATCACAATTTGTTCTATGACTTAAAATGCTTCAGTATACGCCCCACTGCTGAATGTGAGAAACGCCCTGCGATGAACATTAGCCGCCTTTAGCTTAGCGGTGGTGATGCGCTGCCATGCGACCGTGATGTAGTTTGTTTATAGCCTTATCTTAGCTTATTCTTTCTGGCGTTTGTATTTGCATTTCAAAAATCCTTAAAGAGGTGATATTGTGTGAAGATGATCCTGCTGGACAAAATGTGTAAGTAATATAAACATGTGTTTGCCACAGATTTTTTTCTGAAATATTTTAAATATATATACAATGAAAAATATCCCATTGCAACACTCTTTTGTTTTATTACGAGCAATTTCACTTATTTTCTGATCCCTACATTTTCTTGTCTATTCTTGTTTTTTTCTGATTTTAAAAGTTATTATTGTCTTTATGTGGAACCTAAGAAAACTAATTGTAACTAATAATAGTAATTCAACTCAAGAAACTGTACTGTAACAATTTAAAACAGTGCTTTATCAATTTAGTTGTATTCTATTCATACTGCAATTATGATGTGTGAGGTTTTTGGTGTGTTTTAGTGCACTTTAGTGCGTGTGTGTGTGTGTGTGTGTGTGTGTGTGTGTCTGTGTGTGTGTGTGTGTGTGTGTGTGTGTGTGTGTGTTCGTTCAACAAAGAGCTGTTGGCTTCAGTGACCCTGAATATCAATAAAGGCCGAACATGGGGTTACTGCTGCCGATCAATACACACACACACACACACACACACACACACACACACACACACACACACACACACACACACACACACACACACACACACACACACACACACACACACACACCTTCTTTCTTCTGTTCTTCATGGTGTTTATAAAGAGTTCACTGCAAATGTTTCATTCGTCATCAATAAATAACTATTTATATATATTTTTTTAATCACTGCTATGGTGTCTGAAAGGGGGACACATGCGCAGCATTTAGAAAACATTCACCAACTTGAGAAAACATGCGCAGCATTTACTAAAATTGCTGCATAAACACTGCAAATACAAAACGCTGCAAGAAGCTCAAAACACAACAGAAACGGGGACACTAAAAAGTGATGCACACAGCTGGGACCGGAGCGCTTGTTGAAGTTTGGGGATTATAACGTTTATTATTATAAACCTTGTTTTTGAAAGTGCAGCGAGTATCTCCAATAACACGGTTTTGGGCCATTGTAGCGGGTTTGCCCCTGTCGCCCACCGTACATTTCTATTCCTATTTCATTTATATAAATTATATTACTTTATTATATCCTCCAAACTATTAAATGTTTATGTCTCATGTTCAAATGTTTGACTTTTTAGTTTTTCTTTGTATACATATTTTGCCTGAGAAAATACTACTACTGTTTTATTGGAATTGTTGTGCGAATGACTTTGAACTTTTGTATTGTTTGAATTGTATGTGTGTGTGTGTGTGTGTGTGTGTGTGTGTGTGTGTGTGTGTGTGTGTGTGTGTGTGTATGTGTGTGTGTGTGTGTGTGTGTGTGCGTGCGTGCGTGCGTGCGTGCGTGCGTGCGTGCGTGCGTGCGTGCGTGCGTGCGTGCGTGTGTGTGTACCATATCACCAAGTCCTACTTTCCAAAACTAAGAAAGAACAGATAGAAAGGAAAAGGATGAAAAAATAGAAGGAGGTAAAGTGAAAAGAGAGGAAGGTGAAATGAACAACAGTAGAAGAAGGACCAGAACGAGAAAAGAGAAGAGAATAAATAAAATGAACTGGAGCAGATTAAGTGGAGGGAACAAGCCACACACACACACACACACACACACACACACACACACACACACACACACACACACACACACACACACACACACACACACACACACACACACACACACACACACACACACACACACACACCCTGGCCAAAACCGGGTGAAACGGTGATGGATTTCAGTTATTAGCCAATCAGAAAGATGGATGGCGCCGCGCTCCGTCCAATCAACATCATCATCTAGATTCAGTTAGCAGATAGCGCCTCGCCGCTAATCAACTTATTAAAGTTCCTGATAATATCGCAGCAGAATAATCTCACACACACACCCACATCCACATCCACACCCACCCACCCACCCACCCACCCACCCACACACACACACACACACACACACACACACACACACACACACACACACACACACACACACACACAGTGAGTAAGGAGTCGGGTAGTCGATAAAATCACTTGAGGCAAGGCCGAGCTCAGAGGTAAGTAGTGACGCTGGAGGTCATTAATATTATTTAACACCTGCAGGCACAAACACTAATGAAGAAGAAAAACTGGACCGCCCACTTCCTGCTGCCTCGTCTTGCAGCTGGAGAGAGTGTGTGTGTGTTGAAGATTATTTTTTTACACACATTCCAAGTCCTCTTTGTGTGCCGGTGTGTTTTGGGTTTGCTCACAAATAGACATGGATATTTTACAGTGGCAGTTACCAAGTTTCAGTTTCTTGCCGTAAATGAAAGAACATCCCAAACTGACGTCTCTAGGAGAGCAAGCAATCTGAAAGTCTTGGGCATTATGTGATAAACCACAACATGTGGATATAAATATTCTGGATACAGAACTAAAATGCCCAAATAGTGGGACATATTGACACATGCACTCAATCAGAATATTTTAAGTTTAAAAAATAATCAGATTAAGGGCCAAACTAACAGCCAAGCTACTGCGGTACAGTAGTGGTTTGAGCTAAGGCTAATGTTGGCATGATAACAAGCTAACAGGGACAATGCTAATTTATCAATGTGTTAGCATTTCTATATTCCAAGGATTCTAGGTTTCTAAACTGGTCTTGGGCATTATGTGATTTAAATGATCTAGATAGGGAACTAAAATGTCCAAAAAATAACAGGACTAGACGCAATGCTAGCAGCCAAGCTACTTTGGCACAGCGGTGGTTTGAGATAAATGCTTATGTTTTCATTATATCAATCTCACAAGGGCAATGCTAATTTACTGACATGTAAGTGAATCCATATTCCCATCGTCCCATTATCAGCAATGTTGTTTTCCTAGGTCAAATGTTAATTGTATGTTTTCCTAGGTATATATACTATAGTAAGTTCACCTGCAGCTTATGATACTGATTTTGAACTCCTTAAAACCTACATCATCAAATCTCCAGAAACGTTTTGTGACAATAGACATTGTTAACTCCACAGTGGCTGAACAGATTATTCACAGTCCATCTGCATTGAAACATCCATCTTCCTTTTGTTCTTTTGCATTAAGATTCTGGTGTTTAGCATGGATAATTATTTAGTCTGTTTAAATTAAAAGCTTCTGGTGTTCCATGCTGGGAGGATTTTAGCTGAAGAATGTTGGTTTTTGAAATCATTTTTTGTCAATAGATAATTTCACACACAAACTGTGTAGTGTACAAACTAAGAAATAATACTTCTGTTGTCATTCAATTTTTTACGACAGAGAGTTTTAGTTTCTGGTAGTCAGACAAATTTGTGTGAGTAACATAAAGAATGTAATCACTTTAACTCTTTTTGGATTTTAATTAAATAATGGAATTGGTTTTAATGTTGAAACCATTTTTATTTATAATGATGAGTTAGTTAGAGTTTTAGTATAAGATTTAAATGGATAATCGTTTCAGAGCAGTTTAATCATTAGCTAAGAGAAAAATAGAGTGTATCTTTGACAGTTATTTGACGGGTCAGGGGTCAGAGGTCGTCCCGGAGCCTTGTTTTATTCAACAGGGATGGCTGGAAGTAACACTGCAGGGATCGAACCGGCAACCTTCAAGCCACGGAACCACCTGAAGCACACGTGCAAGCTATTTATTTTTATCACAAATGTAATGTTTTAAACTTTAAGTTAAGTTTACTTTTTCACTGTCAATGTGTTTAATCTGAACAGATCAGCTGCAACTTCAGTTAAACAGCAAAAAAGGGAAAAACAGCTTTTCTCCTCATTAAAGCGACACCTAATTGAGTATCAATTCCAGTTCAATGCTGTTCCTGTCTGCTGATTCTTCTGCTGGAGGTTCCAGCTGCAGGACGGGACGTTTGATCTGCTTACGTGGTTTTTTAAAGTGGATCGAAAGAAGGGAGGAGGAGTCCTGCTTCCTAATCTGACAGATTCATCTGAGAGTGTGTGAAAAATTACATCCATGATATATGATGGTGTGTGAAAATAATAGAAAAATAAAAAGAGTAATTCAATTGAATACTTAGAAATAAGTGTGAATAATTCACCCAAATAACGCAGTGTAAGCGTGTTGGAATATAACATGCTATAAGCATAAAATAAAGTGTATTTATTAGTGCGCAGACACAATAGCCTGCCACATTTTCATTAATAGAATACACACACGGTATGTGGTCCAGCCTGTGATAGAGGTTGTAAGGGTTTGATCTGGGTAGGTGTTGAGGATAAAAAGGTTAGGAGTGACGGCTGTGATGCTGCTCAGCGGGCTGACACTGACAGCCACCATGCTGGGAAAATGACTGTCACATTACTGTCACATACCTAAACCTGCCCTGAGTGTGTGTGTGTGTGTGTGTGTGTGTGTGTGTGTGTGTGTGTGTGTGTGTGTGTGTGTGTGTGTGTGTGTGTGTGTGTGTGTGTGTGTGTCAGGCCGTGATGTGGGGGGTCAGGGTCCTGGTGTGACCCCAGCATTCGATCGATGGCCAGGCCATCAGAGCTGACAGATGGCAAACCTGAGCCTGACTCCAACAGAGAATTTCTTCCACATCCTGCCACTAACAGAAAGTGAACGTATCGCGACGGAAGTGAAAAGTGTCAGGTTTCTTCAAGAAACCAGATCGCGCATTATACTGCAGCAACTTCTGTCACTTTTTTCTGTAGATAATGACATTATCATTAACTGGAAAGGAATGCTGATCAATTTAATCATCATAAAGTATTACTGTGTAGATTTAGATTATATAAATGAAGATAATGTGTATTTATCAAGCAGCAACATCCGGATATAAGAAGTAAAGCAAATGCAGCAGTGCCTTCAAATTGCCGTGTTTCTAACAGCCAGCAGGGGAAGTTTTTTTACGACGGGTTTATGGAATCACTAGTTTCAATACAGCAAGATCTCTAATTTGTAAACTATGGTCACATTTTGAGTCAAATCTACTATCAGGAAGGACATGCTTTAGGGAGTTGCTACATTGTGATTGACAGGTTGCTAACGCATAACTTATGGTTTGTGTGTGCTTGTTTTTGTCTTGAAAAAGGACCGTTTCACAGTGTGTTTTCATTTCATGAAAGTTAACATTTTGGTCACCTTAATTTGCCTTCTTAAAGGTGGGTATGTAATTTTGGAGAAACCAGCTCGAGTGCGCTAGAATTTGAAAGTCCACAACCGGAAAAAATCTGCCTCTTCCTTCAGACTTCCTTACAGAGCCCCTCCTCCAACACACACGAACGCGCACATGACCAATGAGGGCACAAGATAAGTTTGTGCACAGATGGAAGACTGACAGGCCAACACACTCTCACTCCATAAACGTCCTGGAGCGACGCTTGGTCAGGGTCCCGAGGCGTGCAGTTGGGACGCTCCTAGGCTCCTTCAGCTTCATAAACAGACGCAAATAGATTTCAACTGATTGCAATGTATTCCCATCTGCAGCGGGATTTGACGCTCATGGAAGCACGGCATTCGTTTGTGTCGGAGGCTGTTAAAGGCAATGTGAGCGTCCATTCCCATTGGATAACGGAGAATTGTACACCCGGAAGTAAGTATTCCCCTTACTGTCGATTGATTTGACAGTGATATCTCCACTACTCATCAACTCAAAAACACCAGATTATCCTTGTTAATTAAACGACATTGATAGGTTTTAGTGTGTGTACAATGCTTTTGTCACGTTTTCCCCTTCAATTCTGAGAAACAAGTAGTTTTCTATGAGTTTTGGATGGCCGAAGACATTACATTACCCACAATCCTCTGTAGCAACCATAGACTGTATACAAAATTAAATAATACATTATTCCGAGTGTGCTTGCTTTTCTCTTTGAAAGTCATCACATAACGGCATTGTAATACACGGTTCGGCTGCATTAAATATTACATATCTGCCGTAGTTAACTCTATTTATAGAGCCCTGATGACAAGACTTCTAGACAAACAGGAACTGCCGCCAAAACTGAAAACTTGACGTGGATCTTAAATATATAAGCAATTAAACAACATCTTACATTTCTTTTCACACAATACGTCTCCTTGCAGTATCAACACTAATTCGGCTGACTTTTATATTTGATCCAATTGGTAGATAGGCTGTATTTATGCCATAACGGTGCACAGCTGATAGAAAGGGACACCTACTGGTTAAAGCACGTTATTGCATTTTATAATTGTATTATTAGATATTAATAGGAGGATGTGCAAAACAGACAAACTAATAAGGCTTTATTTAAACATTAAATAATACTTTAGGTTAAGGTCTTCTTTTGAATAAGAAAAAAGCTTTGGGGGTATAGAAGATGAATATGGAGGGATGAAATCCTGTTTGATGGTCACACAGGCAGAGCACACAGCACACACAGTGACATTTGTATCTACAGATAAATATTAAGCCTGACAAAGTACTTAACGTCTAATATTGCTTTCCTGCAATGTTAACTATGTTTAAGCACTTATTTTAACTGATATTATACATATTATACTCTTATAAGATGTATGTAGATAGTATAAGAAATGTGCAGAATATGACAATGTAATGGTGGAGGTACACACATATTGATAGATGTCTTGTAATGCACTGTTTAGGAACCTGCGACCCAAGTTTTTCATTCATTGCATAACTACACCGTAGTTGTGTATAATATGATATGTCAATAAACCTTAGAAAATCTTGAAATCTTGAATGGGATGTGCAAAATAGTCATTATATACAGTCTTTAATTAACTATTAGTAGAGAATAATGACGAGTAAAGAATATACTTTATAGGGATCCTATTAATATCTAATAATACAATTATAAAATGCAATAACGTGCTTTAACCAGTAGGTGTCCCTTTCTATCAGCTGTGCACCGTTATGGCGTAAATACAGCCTATCTACCAATTGGATCAAATATAAAAGTCAGCCGAATTAGTGTTGATACTGCAAGGAGACGTATTGTGTGATAAGAAATGTAAGATGTTGTTTAATTGCTTATATATTTAAGATCCACGTCAAGTTTTCAGTTTTGGCGGCAGTTCCTGTTTGTCTAGAAGTCTTCTCATCATGGCTCTATAAATAGAGTTAACTACGGCAGATATGTAATATTTAATGCAGCCGAAACGTGTATTACAATGCCGTTATGTGATGACTTTCAAAGAGAAAAGCAAGCACACTCGGAATAATGTATTATTTAATTTTTTTATACAGTCTATGGTTGCTACAGAGGATTGTGGGTAATGTAATGTCTTCGGCCATCCAAAACTCATAGAAAACGACTTGTTTCTCAGAATTGAAGGGGAAAACGTGACAAAAGCATTGAACACACACTAAAACCTATCAATGTCGTTTAATTAACAAGGATAATCTGGTGTTTTTGAGTTGATGAGTAGTGGAGATATCACTGTCAAATCAATCGACAGTAAGGGGAATACTTACTTCCGGGTGTACAATTCTCCGTTATCCAATGGGAATGGACGCTCACATTGCCTTTAACAGCCTCCGACACAAACGAATGCCGTGCTTCCATGAGCGTCAAATCCCGCTGCAGATGGGAATACATTGCAATCAGTTGAAAGCTATCTGTTTATGAAGCTGAAGGAGCCTAGGAGCGTCCCAACTGCACGCCTCGGGACCCTGACCAAGCGTCGCTCCTGGACGTTTATGGAGTGAGAGTGTGTTGGACAGGCAAGTAGGCCATCCAGTTATTTTAGCCGGGCCGGCTCAGATGATTGGTCGTGCTTTTTACAGCGCTACGGCTTCCACAGATGACATTTTTTTATGTATTTATTGTCAAAGCATTTAATATATTCATTGCTATCGGGATGTTAAGAGCATTCCATGGAATATAACAAAAAGTGTTTCTGAAATAAATTACATACCCCACCTTTAAGTGTCCGGATGGAATTAGCTCCACCCTCTTTTTCCTTTCTGAGGAAAATGGCAATGGCCAACACAAATCTCAATCATTCAAAAGGGTCCACAAACAAACCAATGCTTAAACCCCGCCTCCGATCCACAGAGTCATGACCGCTTTTGACAACTTTAAGACCCTAATGGTTTAAGGGCTATACACGTGGTCATACTGGGTCGTTGTTTTAGGTTTCAGAAAGTGATCCGCTGATTTACAGACATCTCTTTCCCAATGTATGTCAATGGGAAAAGTATTTTTGGGCCCAATGACGTCATGGACTAACACACATGTTGTAGTACCACCGTTTGGCCACTACATAAATAGCTTTAACGTCCAATGCACTTCTATTGGGCTTGCCTCACTCTGCCCGCCCGTGTTATCACAACTCCTTCAGTGCTAGGAAGCTATACTTGCTGGTCCGATGCTAAGCTAGCTGCTGTCAGTCATTCATACTAGCTAAATGTTTATCAGTTTTTCGGTCTGAGCCTGAGCTGCTTTTAAAGACAACTAAAGACAATCACAAGCAAAAGCAACACTTCACAATGAGATTTACAGCCCCTGACCAACACACACACACATTCACACACGCACACACGCACGCACGCACGCACGCACGCACGCACGCACGCACGCACGCACACACACACACACACACACACACACACACACACACACACACACAGAGGATGGAGTGTGCTGTGGTTGATATGTGAGGCTCATTAACACCATTGTCTCTACAAGGGATGGTGGACACCTAAACAACAACAGCAAAAACGACAGCTACATCCATCCTGTCTGAGGATTTACACGCTCTCTGTTGGGACCTCAGCCTTATTTTTAACATTTGGCCAGCTGCACAGTCTGCCAGCATTTTAGCCTCCTTAACAAATCCTACTTCTTGTGTTATTGTTATCTATTGTGAACAGGTTCCAGTCCTCCATGTCCATTTGTGGACATCATTCCCAAATGGAAACATAGTATAAAGATGCTACGTGAGTTTGGCTTCATTATCAAATCAATCTGATCTTTTATTTGCAAGAATTTCTTGTGAAAATGATGTCGAAGTGTTTCTGTTTTGATTTGAAATTGGAAAATATGATAAATGTTGATGTACAGTACACTACCTTTCAAAAGTTTGAAATGGGCCATTATTGATGTTTTCTTCTTACTTTCGAAAAAAGCTATTTGAACTGAGATCAAACCGAAAGAGTATTAACATTTGAAATAATTGTTGTCTCTTAAGAAGACTATTCTGATAAGGATAAGATTCTGAGGTCCATTTAGTTGATTTTGAATGATTTCTGTTGGGTACAGGAAGTAAATGTGGACTTGCACAATGCACAGATCGACTTTGCCAAGGAGGTGAAAGGATAAAGCATACAAATATGTCATCAAACCAACAGCACATAGAGATTTTTACAATTGCGTCAAACGTCTTGGGCGATTTTGTATTCCTTGGTAAACAACACACTCTCACTCCCTAAGCGTCCAGGAGCGACGCTTGGTCAGGGTCCCGTGGCGTCCAGTTGTGACGCGCCGAGGCTCCTTCAGCTTCATAAACGAACGCAAAGAGCTTTCAACTGTTTGCAATGTATTCCCATCGGCGGCGGTATTTGACGCTTAGGGAAGCACGGCATTTGTTTATGTCGGAGGCTGTTAAAGGCAATGTGAGCGTCCATTCCCATTGGATAACAGAGAATTGTACACCCGGAAGTAAGTATTCCCCTTACTGTCGATTGATTTGACAGTGATATCTCCACTACTCATCAACTCAAAAACACCAGATTATCCTTGTTAATTAAACGACATTGATAGGTTTTAGTGTGTGTACAATGCTTTTGTCACGTTTTCCCCTTCAATTCTGAGAAACAAGTCGTTTTCTATGAGTTTTGGATGGCCGAAGACATTACATTACCCACAATCCTCTGTAGCAACCATAGACTGTATACAAAAATTAAATAATACATTATTCCGAGTGTGCTTGCTTTTCTCTTTGAAATTCATCACATAACGGCATTGTAATACACGTTTCGACTGCATTAAATATGACATATCTGCCGTAGTTAACTCTATTTATTGAGCCCTGATGACAAGACTTCTAGACAAACAGGAACTGCCGCCAAAACTGAAAACTTGACGTGGATCTTAAATATATAAGCAATTAAACAACATCTTACATTTCTTTTCACACAATACGTCTCCTTGCAGTATCAACACTAATTCGGCTGACTTTTATATTTGATCCAATTGGTAGATAGGCTGTATTTACGCCATAACGGTGCACAGCTGATAGAAAGGGACACCTACTGGTTAAAGCACGTTATTGCATTTTATAATTGTATTATTAGATATTAATAGGATCCCTATAAAGTATATTCTTTACTCGTCGTTATTCTCTACTAATAGTTAATTAAAGACTGTATATAATGACTATTTTGCACATCCCTTTCAAGATTTCAAGATTTTCTAAGGTTTATTGACATATCATATTATACACAACTACGGTGTAGTTATGCAATGAATGAAAAACTTGGGTCGCAGGTTCCTAAACAGTGCATTACAAGACATCTATCAATATTTGTGTACCTCCACCATTACATTGTCATATTCTGCACATTTCTTATACTATCTACATACATCTTATAAGAGTATAATACATATGTATAATATCAGTTAAAATAAGTGCTTAAACATAGTTAACATTGCAGGAAAGCAATATATTAGACGTTAAGTACTTTGTCAGGCTTAATATTTATCTGTAGATACAAATGTCACTGTGTGTGCTGTGTGCTCTGCATGTGTGACCATCAAACAGGATTTCATCCCTCCATATTCATCTTCTATATCCCCAAAGCTTTTTTCTTATTCAAAAGAAGGCCTTAACCTAAAGTATTCTTTAATGTTTAAATAAAGCCTTATTAGTTGATCTGTTTTGCACATCCTCCTATTAATATCTAATAATACAATTATAAAATGCAATAACGTGCTTTAACCAGTAGGTGTCCCTTTCTATCAGCTGTGCACTGTTATGGCGTAAATACAGCCTATCTACCAATTGGATCAAATATAAAAGTCAGCCGAATTAGTGTTGATACTGCAAGGAGACGTATTGTGTGAAAAGAAATGTAAGATGTTGTTTAATTGCTTATATATTTAAGATCCACGTCAAGTTTTCAGTTTCGGCGGCAGTTCCTGTTTGTCTAGAAGTCTTGTCATCAGGGCTCTATAAATAGAGTTAACTACGGCAGATATGTAATATTTAATGCAGCCGAAACGTGTATTACAATGCCGTTATGTGATGACTTTCAAAAAGAAAAGCAAGCACACTCGGAATAATGTATTATTTAATTGTTTTATACAGTCTATGGTTGCTACAGAGGATTGTGGGTAATGTAATGTCTTCGGCCATCCAAAACTCATACAAAACGACTTGTTTCTCAGAATTGAAGGGGAAAACGTGACAAAAGCATTGTACACACACTAAAACCTATCAATGTCGTTTAATTAACAAGGATAATCTGGTGTTTTTGAGTTGATGAGTAGTGGAGATATCACTGTCAAATCAATCGACAGTAAGGGGAATACTTACTTCCGGGTGTACAATTCTCTGTTATCCAATGGGAATGGACGCTCACATTGCCTTTAACAGCCTCCGACACAAACGAATGCCGTGCTTCCCTAAGCGTCAAATACCGCCGCCGATGGGAATACATTGCAAACAGTTGAAAGCTCTTTGCGTCCATTTATGAAGCTGAAGGAGCCTCGGCGCGTCACAACTGGACGCCACGGGACCCTGACCAAGCGTCGCTCCTGGACGCTTAGGGAGTGAGAGTGTGTTGTCTGAAAACGCCAAGAGACAGGTCTTAATTGTTTCGATTTCTTCATCTTCTCTTATTTTTTGAGCAGATGAGGCAAAGGCTGTGCAATGCTGGTTAAAAAAATTGAAAGAATCAACGTGTTTATGTGCATATTTAGCAGGGAAGTTATATTAAATTATAAGTGGTCAATCAAGTCTGATGTAGGGATGCATTCTAATGCAGTGTTTGAACCGACATGTTTAGAGCTGTCCGCTTTTTATTGGATCACCCAAGTTGATGTTAATGCCAGGCGGTAATGGAACCATTCATTCGTTTTGTATTTGTTTGTACCCATAGAGTGGTGCAGTAATGAGTACTAAAACCCGGGAAAAGACTTGGCATGTCACTACTTCCAGTTACCTCAACTTGAAGTCAACAGTTGTTTGAAGGTATTTGTGGTCAGAAGCCGGAAATAAGGTCTGTGGTCTACTCAAGCTGAAGAGATTTTTACGTTTTGTTCTACGACATAAAATACACCAGCAATTACTCCACTCTTCACTGCTTCTATGTGTCATAAAAACGGCGGTTACTAACAAGTAGCTAAATTAGACTACTAAACGCCATCACGCTGACACAAGTTCGCCTTTAGCTTAGCGGTAGTGCTGTGCAGCCCTGCGACCGTGATGTACCGTAATTTTCGCACTATAAAGCGCACCTGAATATAAGCCGCAGGTGTTTTAATGTTTAATTACCATATGTAAGGGTTCGTGCACAGAGGGGATTGTCGGGAAAGAGATGGCTGTTTGAGGAAGCTCCCATTTATTAACATTTCAACAAACAAGTTGCATATTTGCATAACGTATTCAAGTGTTACCATTTAGTGCAATAGTAGCTACAGAACATGTACTGTGCTGTGTAAACTGTACTGTATCACATAGCGTTTCAGACACACAAACTTTTCAACTTTCAAACTTAGGAGAGGTTACGTCTTCTTTGTGTTATAAGATAGGACTGGCAGGGTCAGTCAAACCTGGTCGTTATCCCGCGGAGCTCCTGTCCCGGTCCCTTGTGCTCTCTCGGCCCGGTGTCTACAGGGCTAGCCCGAGGATCCCCCGCTAGCATCCCCCGCTAGCATCCCCCGCTAGCATCCCCCGCTAGCAACAGGCCTTCAAAACAATGTTAGAGGCGCTCCTGAAACAGCGTCAAAACGGGTATATTTCCCGGGCTTTAATATACGCTTTGTTTCACTCGTTTGTTGTTTTGCTCCTCCGTGTTTTCAGAGCAAGTCGTCGGAGCTGTAAAAATCCATAGATTAGCCGCACCGTTATATAAGCCGCAGGGTCGAAAAATGGGAAAAAAGTCGCGGCTTATAGTCCGAAAATTACGGTAGTTGGTTTAAAGCATTATGTAAGCTTTTTATCTCTGCCAATTGCATTAACACTTAAAAAATCACAAAGTGGTGTTAAATATGTGGAGATTATACTTCTGAACAACATGTGTAAGTATCATAAACGTGTGTTGGTCACAAACAGGGCTGCCCCTGGCCAACTTGAGGCCCCAAGCAACATTGTGTGATGACACAACAGCACCCCCCCAACTACACACACATCTCTATCAGTATTTCTCTGTGTTGTGGTTGACATGATGATGACTGTTAGGAATGAAGGGGAGAGCATCACCATGAAATGTGCAAATTGACTTTATCAACTGAAAAATGCATACATTGCATACATATTTCCAGGTCCGAAATCTGGACATTGGATGAAGCAGGGTTCAATATTCTTGCTTCATTTTGTAGACTGTAGACACATTAGCTTTTTACAGAGGGGAGGTTGGATGTCTCTTTGTATCACTCCATCAATCAATGAAATAAAAGGGGAACAAAAAATGCTTCATGTTTTTTAGGCTGCAAACTTTAACTGTTATGTAAGCCAACTAGACAGTTTATCACGCTTCCTCCTGTACATTAGATGTGAATCCAGAGGGCAGATAAAAGGCATAACATATTTGTAATGAATGGTAAATAAAGAATGCTGGTAATAACTGCCTCGGGCGGCGGTCCTCACGGCGCGGATTGCGCAGCATTTGCGCATAAGACGAACGCATAAGACGAATGCATAAGACGAGCGCATAAGACGAGGCCCCCTGCGCAAGGTGAGGCCCCACACAGTCTGCGTGTTCTGCATGTAGGGAGGGGCGGGCCCGGTCACAAAGCTAATTTCATGCAATATACGAAAATCCAATGAGGAAATCCCATTGCTTTTTGTCGAGGGAGCCCTTGTGATGCTAACTTACAGGTCTGGCCTAGAAAAATATGTCAACAATGTACCACTCTATACTGTTGGTTTTATTTATCTATATCCAATTTTTGTCCAAGTAATTAACCTTTTATTCCAAAACCTGGCCAAATTTCAAAAACAGAGGTGGAATATCCATCATATTAATCTTTTCTTGTGCTGATTTGTAACAAATGACTGGTATGTCAGATACACTCAATATTATACAGTGCCTAATTGGATCCTACTCTGCTGCTCAGTTGCACTTTTGGTGTTGCCAAGTCGTTAAGTTAGAATACAAATGACAATCTTCAAGTCAAATAATCTTGACTAGTAAACAATAACTCACTTCAAAACAAACTTTCAAAGTCCACAAACCAGGTCGTGAATTACAGAAGAGACAGTAATGGTAATTCAATACATCGACCCTCAGTAGAACCCAGAAGTATCCAACCATCAAATATGTCTGTATACACAGTCAAAGCAGTGTGTGCTTGATGTCTCCCACAGGCTCCAGACCAGTCTAATGATGACCCTCGACGCGCTTTGCTGAGAGGTCATAGGTCAAAGGTCAACATTAGAAACAGGGAGGGAAGAGTGTGTGTGTCTGAAAACAGGGATGAAGTGGGAATTCAATAAATAACTCTTACTGAGAGGTGCAGTTGTCTCAAACTCTAGAATCTAATCTGCATCTTTTAAAATGAAAACCATCAATGAACGAACAACTGTTTATAGTGCCAACAGGAGCTGCTCATAGGTGCTACAGCAAAGCTTTATGTTGTGGATTTTCCCAGAATGCAAACCAGAAAGAGGCCCTATTAAGGGGTTTCCCTTTCCTGTGGTGTGTTATATGGGTTTTTGTGCATGTAAATGGTCTGCAAAGGTTCCCCAAATCTCCCATTCACTCCCCCCCTGCCAGAAATGCCTCGATTGGACACCTTTGTTTACTTCCTAACATATTGACATCAATATGTAACACCATTTGCTAGTACTCCAACACATTGTACGTGATAGGCTAAGGGGCGGTGCATCTCTTACCTGTTGACCCACCAAAACAGAGCCAGCCAGCTAACCAATCAGAGCAGACTGGGCTGTGGTTTCAGACAGAGGGTGAAAAGAGGTGCTGCAGCACAGGCAGTATGAGAAAAATAAAGAGCTTTTTGAACATGAGAGCATGGAGACATGTCCCAGTAGAGACATGAGTGAAAACCTTTTTAAGCATATCCAATAAATATATATATATATATATATATATATATATATTAAACAAATAAGGGTCAGAATTGGCCATGAATATGATGTTCACCTTTATCCATGCATTTACAGTACAGATATTTTTTTTAATTCTAAAATCACCCCGCTAAAATGCTTACAATGACAATGCAATCATGTAGATATTTCAAGTATGTGCCTTAATTTTTGTTTTGCATTATGTATATATCATGTCCTTGACTTGTGAAATTAGCATACCGAATATTTTTGGAGTTAAAAGCGGGCAAAAACAGGTTAAAGTGTTAATCATGATAAAATGTTTGGCTAGCATGCATTTTATTAACAGCAGCTCACCAACCTAAATAAAACCTAAACCCTCATTTAAAATCTTGAGTTTTCAAAACTCTAGCATATCTTCCCTTCTTTCTTTCCTTGAATTATCTCAGCTTCTTCTTTCTCTGTTCAACTCCCTTGTCTCCCACCCCCATAAAAACACCCTCCCCGTCTGCTCCATCTTTCCTCCCTCCCAGACTTTTCTGGCTCTAAAAATAATCTTTGGTTACTGGCCTCCCCCTCTGCTCCTCCTCCATTCTTAACCTCGTCCTGGTCTGCAGCTGATCTTCCTCGGCCGGACCCTCAGGTACCGGGCTAACCGGACAGCGAGGCCGAGGCATGCATCACTGTCAGGAGAAATGTAGAATCAGCATTTCTGAGCCCGCCAAACCCCCGGCCGGGCCTAACCCTTACCTGGTCAGTCCTGAGGAGACGCTGTGGCCCCTCAAGGCTCCGCACCGCCCCGGTATTGATTTTTTTCTTTTTACGGCAGAAACAAAGAGACTTTCTCTGTTACATGATATATCATAATCACGTCATTTGTAGCTTTGAGTGCGCAGATGTACGGGAAGCAGGCCAGCGTTTTAGAGGGGAGAGCGATCTGTAGAGAGAGGCCTATATAAAGAAGTCTGGCTTTTTTTGGGGTAAAAAAATGAATAGCGGGGTCTGATTTATGCTCCATTTCTGTAAAAGTAAATATACATTGTGGAGTTCAAAATGAAGTTATTTTCTTAGCTTCTGTTGAATGTGAAACTACAAAAAAATACTACTTTATTTACTTTAAATTTGTTGACATTCAAAAAAGCAGGCAGAATTTGAGGCAGTATTTTCCAGTTCATGTCCAGATAATTCAAAATGTTTTGTATTGCTTAATTTATCATTAAATACAAGAACAACTTTAATATCAGCTCAGTATTGCCCTGACACATAAACATCACACTGCCGGGAATAAGGAACTAATTACCAAAATCCCCCACATTTTTGTCCTTGAATTTGTTTAAATGTGTTTTTTAAGAATGTTACATGATACCATCGCAGTTAAATTGCTAATGTTGGCTGAATAAAAACTTGGTAGACTTACCTGACCCTAAAAGTCCTGAAAGATGGTTTGGTGTTTACAAGATCCAGAAAAAGCTAACGTTAGCCTGTAAACAAACGACATCATGGTCGCAAGGCCACACATTACTGCCACTAAGCTAAAGGCTATATGTTTGGCATGGTGACATTAAGTAGTCTCCATTAGAAACTTGTTAGCAACTGCTGTTTTATATGACACATAGAAGCTCGAACATTAAGTGGGGTATTTACTGACGTATTTTAGGTCGTAAGACACTAACAAAATGTTAAACTCTTTTCAGCTTGTGTTAACCAACACATGAGAACCGGAATTGGTAAAATGCTAACTCATTTTTCCTGCACCACTCTATTCAAAGCAAACTAGAAAAATAAGCAATTGTCAAGCTTTTGCAGGGACACAATTGTTTCAAATAAAGCTTAACTTCACCCTGATGAATTCAGCCGTGTGAAAATATCTTGAGAACAATTTGATGTACTAAGTTGTGTAATTGAACAACGCAAATATATAACTGCATACCAGAACACACATACATACACAGCTGTGGTTAGGATGTCTCTTGGACGGTGTGTCATGCTCAGGAATATGATGGATGGTTTCCAAACAAAAACCAAGTTTGAGGAGCGAGCAGCAGAGAGACTACGAGCTGATGATGGATGGATCGGTCAGCTGCATCGCCTCGCTACAGCACACAGCGCTATCAACACAACACATCATACCACCCAAAAATGTGAAGAGCTTTGGCAGGAAACAACCCCCCCACCCCTCTGTACACACACAGTTAGACCACAAAATTACCTCACATGGACTTATTTAAATACACAAACTGTAGGTCCTGTACACGTTGTGTTTACTGTACAGCAGCAAGCGTAAAAATTTAATTTCCGTTTGGGGGACAGAAGCAAACTCCCCCCAAGAAAGCATTAAAGTTGAGCTTTAACATCAGTGTTTAGACTCAGATATATGAACTCCGGAGGGGGTCAGACCGCCTGCTGCTCGGAAACACTGATGTTTAATGCAGGCTGAAAGGTTTTTACCTTTGACACGCAGAGTCTCACTTCTTAGAAAAATATTTATTTTAAATGTGGGTTCAGTCATTTTACACCTACTTTCAATCAAGAGTTTAGAAATGTTTCTGACAATCTGGGCATGAATGTTCATTTTAGACTTAATATGAAAAAAATCTTAACTCAAGGTACATGTAATAACCTTTTTCATGATAGTAACATAACATTTACAAAATAATAAATGTCAACACATCATAATAATGTCATGTTTTGGTAAAAATGTTTTACTGAATAGATACATACCATGATGCAAGTCAATGAAACCTTGGCTAGCTGTTGCAGGATTGTCGTTTTCAACGTGAAAGTATCAATAGCATCTTTTCAGATTTAAACTTTATAAAGACCAAGCTATGGTGGCTGGCAGGTGCAAACCGTTTCGGCACAAAAAGTAAACATTTGCCAAAACAAATGCAAATTATGTAACATCTTCACCAACTTGATGAAACATGTGCAGCATTTATTAAGGGATTCATAAAAGAAACGCTGCAAAAAGCACAACGAAAACGGGAACATTAAAAGGTGATGCACACAGCTGGGGCCGGTTCTTGTTGATATTCGAGGATTATAAAGTTGGCCAACAATCACTCGAAATGTACATTAAAAGCTGTACGGTTTATTGGCTTGATTAAAAATGTGATTACATGATTCATTCCGACATTATTGGAGATCTGCTGTAAGCTAGCTAGCTAACGTAGCTAACGTAGCTAACGTAGTCATTTCAAACATACTGACACAACACTGACAATTAGGAAACAGTGACAGTTGGCCAAATGTATAATCCCTGAACGTCAACAAGCGCTCCGGTCCCAGCTGTGTGTCTCCATTTGCGTTGTGTTTTGAGCTTCTTGCAGCATTTTCTTATTTGCAGCGTTTGGCACCTGTCGGTCACCGTACTGGACAACAGGACACATATATTCGTCTTTTGCCGACTGAGGGGATTGAAGTTTGTGTGGAACAAAAAGTCAACTTTTGACTGATTTACTTTTACTATTTAACTTATGTGCCTAATTTGATTTAGGTACCATGTGCCCTATCATTTGTCGTGAAATGTCCGTAAAAATGTTGTTTTATTTATGTGCTTTCCAATGAGATCAAGGATTAATTCTTCTTGTGTTTTATTGTTAAGATGTATCACATAAAACACTTATTTATTTGTGAATCGGATAGATCAGAAGTACAACTTGAATCTCCAACACATTGTACATGATAGCTTAGGGACGGGACATCTCCAAGCGGTTGACCAATCCCAACAGAGCCGGCCAGCTATCCAATCAGAGCAGACTGGGCTCTGGTTTCAGACAGAGGGTGAAAAGAGGTGCTGCAGCACAGGCAGTATGAGAAAAATAAAGAGCTTTTTGAACATTAAAGCATGGAAACATGTCACAGTAGAGACACAAAATATAAATATGTACCTCAAGATTTGCATAAAATGGTCCCTTTAATTATTATTTATGGTAACAAGTCCATTCATTATGTCTGTCATGTTGTTTTTTTCACCAATGTAACGTCATGTTTATAAAAACAAGACTCTTTTTTTAGGTAAATGGGATTCAGAAAATCATGAAGAGTCCTTGAATGATATGCCAAAGTGAGTGTGCACGCGCTGAAATCAGAAATGCCATTAGCAACAGAGCCCGCAGCCAGCTGAACTCTGGGTAATTCCTGTCACAGAGCATCGGGGGAAAACACATTTGGGTTGTTGAGCAGTGTGACTCCGACTCACTTCATATAATCAATACGAGCAGAATCCCAGAGCCCTGCTTCCCTCAGAGGCTCCGGCATTTACATTTTGATTCAGGTCCTCCATGAGGAGAGGAGGAGGAGGAGGAGGGAGTCATCAGAAAAAAAGGTTAACTCTGCTCCCTTTTAACTCCCCTCCTCCTCCTCCTCCCTGCAGGCCTGCAGATGAAGCAGGGTTTGATCTTCCTCGCGGCCCAGCGGTGGCAGCAGGAAGCGTATCGAGATGCCACGGAGCATCAGAGCCAGTTTGCCGCCGCCTCCTCCGACAAGTCCGAAGCACTTCTCCTGATCTACGGCCCGCTGATGGCTTGTCAATATATGGATCCCCCCCCCTCCTTGCTCTAATTCAGTGAAAAAATCTAGTTTTCCATTAGTCTCTGCCCTGCCAACGTCACCCAGAGCTTCTCCACCTGTAATTATTAAAGGCAGATTCCCTGAAAGCAATCAGCCCGCCGCCATTTGTATCTTTGAAATCTTAATAAGCTGAAGGCAGAGAGGAGAGGGAAGGAGAAGTACTGAGAGGAGAGGGAAGGATAAGTACTGAGAGGAGAGGGAAGGATAAGTACTGAGAGGAGAGGGAAGGAGAAGTACTGAGAGGAGAGGGAAGGAGAAGTACTGAGAGGAGAGGGAAGGAGAAGTACTGAGAGGAGAGGGAAGGAGAAGTACTGAGAGGAGAGGGAAGGAGAAGTACAGAGAGGAGAGGGAAGGAGAAGTACTGAGAGGAGAGGGAAGGAGAAGTACTGAGAGGAGAGGGAAGGAGAAGTACAGAGAGGAGAGGGAAGGAGAAGTACTGAGAGGAGAGGGAAGGAGAAGTACTGAGAGAGAGGAAGGAGAAGTACTGAGAGGAGAGGGAAGGAGAAGCACTGAGAGGAGAGGGAAGGAGAAGTACTGAGAGGAGAGGGAAGGAGAAGTACAGAGAGGAGAGGGAAGGAGAAGTACTGAGAGGAGAGGGAAGGAGAAGTACTGAGAGGAGAGGGAAGGAGAAGTACTGAGAGGAGAGGGAAGGAGAAGCACTGAGAGGAGAGGGAAGGAGAAGTACTGAGAGGAGAGGGAAGGAGAAGTACAGAGAGGAGAGGGAAGGAGAAGTACTGAGAGGAGAGGGAAGGAGAAGTACTGAGAGGAGAGGGAAGGAGAAGTACTGAGAGGAGAGGGAAGGAGAAGTACTGAGAGGAGGTTAACTGTGAGAGAGTAAGAAGAGAGAAGATGAGAGGAGGTAATGTGAAAAACAAAAGAATGATTTAGGGAGGAAGGAGGGAAGAGAGGAGGTGAAGAAAGAGAAGGAAGATGGAGGCGAGAAAGAGTGGTAAAAGAAGAGAAAAGGAAAAAAAAGGAAATGGAGGAGAGGGAAGAATTCGAAAGAGGGTCAACAGAAGAAGCTGAGATTGAAGAAGAGAAGGAAAGACGAGATGAGAGAAGGAGGCTAAGATGAGGAAAAGGAGAATATAGTAAGAGGTCTAAAGGTCGAAAGAGGAGAAGAACAAGGAGAGGTGGAAAAGAGAAGTGTAAGAAGGTTAAGAGAGGGGGAGCACAGGTTCAATCCCCACTGCAGTCAGCATGTCGCTGTGTCCCTGAGACACTTCACCCCAAAGTGCTCCTGTGGGGATTGCCCACAGTACTGAGTCTGTAAGTCGCTTTGGATAAAAGCGTCTAACAAGTGACATGTAATGTATTGTAAAGGTTTAAGGTAGAAAAACAATGAGGGGAGAAGAGAACAAGAAATTGATGATTTAGGGAGAAAGGAGTCAAGGTGATAAGAAATTATAGAGGAGAAAACAAATGAGGTAGATGGGAAAAGAAAAAAGAAGAAGGTGGAAAAGGAAGTAGAGAAGATGAGGAAAATGAGTAGAGATGAGTAAAGTGATAATGAAATGAAAGGAGACATGGATGACGAGGATATGCTACATGTGAAACAAATATTTTTACTTATTAGTGTTCCCATGGGCGTCACTTTGTTTTGAAAAGCGTGAGGACACTTTTTTTCAGATAAAAATAAAACTGTATTGTGCGCCACCTTTTTTTGTACACCCTATTTGTTAGGAACACCTGTAGACACAGGATTTACAGTCAGGCTACACTATGTGGCACGAACCATTGTATTGTGGCGGGGGGAAATAATTGAGGAAGCCAATAATCTCCGTCTATTTTAAGGAGACTTGCACACGCCCGTCCTCCGGGCTGACACACATACCTGCAAACTCATATGTTGTGAAAAATGCGACATGGTTGTAAACTGAACTCCTGTGGAGATCCTCCCCCAGAAGATTTGTTTAAAATGTTAACATGTAAACCACACATTCTGTTACTCTCTGAGAAAGAAAATAAAGTAAAAAGACACGAGGCAGATGAGAAAGTATTTTCCCGCTGCAGTGAAAGCGGAGGACAATATCCAAGTACACCCTGTAGCGAGTAAAACTCTAACACAGAAAAGACCTGTCTATGCTGCCCCAGAACGCCTCGTTGGAGATTTCTATTTTTCCATTTTTTCTGCAACGTCCCGCCAACACGGCACCCAGACCCCACGCAGCATTCTCATCTGTTTGTCATTACTGGTGTCATTTTCTGGTTGCTAACGCCATTGTAACACATAATCACTGATGTTCCGCTGTAACGGTGGTGGACTCATCAGAACAGAGTGGGCGAGCTGACCAATCAGAGCACACTGGGCTCACAGGGAGGGGGGGGCAGGAGCTCCAACAAGCCGTTTAGGACAGAGAGTGAATACACATGCTACACAGAGATGCTGTATTTCATTTACCCATCCTGAAAACACTCGCTAGCGGGGCGGAAATCATGCAGCATGCAGATGTCCGTATGTGAACTTAAGACAAAAAAGAATAAGGTCAATATGTGCCAGAGAGTGACAGGAGCTAAATAGGTGGCATCTTTCTGAGACTGTTGACCTAGTCTGAGGTTTGAGAAAGCTCCACTGCAATGAACAACTTTAAAGTGGGTCAAGTTGAGGAAAGTACACCAAGAGTTTCCATAGAGTTTGATACCAGTGGGGATATGAGGAATGTCATTAAGAGAGCAGGTAAAGAGGTGCAATCGAGGTGGCAATTGTATCCTCAAGATGTTTTTATTCAGTCTTAGGAAAGAGTACATTTTACTCATGCGTGTTTCCTTTTTCATTGTCCTTAGAGATTTTGCTTTTCTTTTAAGAGTTGTGCTCTGCACAGCAACTGGATGAAAAAGCACAACAATAACGTTTGTAAATGTCTTTTTAGAAATCTGGCAAATATAAAATGTGGCAAAAAAGATGTCAAAGATTACAGTGTGATTAGAAAAAAAGCAACTTCTACCATTGTTCTATTGGTCTGGAGAAAATACTGGGGCTATGGAAGATTTAAAAATAAACTTTCACAAGTGAGAGAATAATTAAAAAAGTAAAATGGTACAATGTCAAATATAAAGCTTGATCTTGAAGCATTGCCTGGAAATGTCATGGAATCAAATATCCAGCAAGTATCTGGGGTGAGTTATGTTTCTTCCTGGACTACGAGGTCTTTTTTCCCCTCTATTTGCTCTTTTTATTCTTGCACTTTTTTCCTAATTTGTTGTTTCTCAGTTTTATCCTCCAGCAGATAGAGGTGAACTTTCACATTTTCATTCTGTCAAGACGGACTGACCAAACTTTCTCGAAAAGGTCTTTCTCTTTCATTATCTGTTTTCTCTCTGACTCTTTCTCTTTTGTAACCTGCAGAAATATCTGAAAATGTTGATTGCAGGCGCTTAAAGAAAAAGCAGAGCCTGAAAAGAATCTGTCACCACCCTATCGCCAGACAAGATCGCCCATATGGGACTATTCGATAAAAATCTTGATATCATTAATTCATGCTTTTTTACTTCAAATTCTTTAGAATTAGGCAAGTATAGGCCAGGCAAGTAACTCCAGTCTCCTGCGTTAAAATATCAGATTAGCTACATTCCATTCAACCCAATTAAAAAAAGCATCAGTGGTGTTAAACTGAAAGACTTGAATTGTTTGGTATGCAAAAGGAAAAACAATAGTACAGCAAATGTACGACAGGAGCATATCAGAAAACTGGAGAGTAAAGATTAACACCTCTAAAATGGATAAAGGATGGGCAAATACAATTGTACAGTACCTAGTTGCTCTACTTTTTTTTATTGAAGTTCATTATTGACAAAATTACTGAGGAGATTCTTTCAAAATAAATCCTTCCATATCTGAAGAAGGATCCATGTCCCAAGCAATTTGGATTTTAGGTGAACCTCTGCAGATTTTGAGTTTAACTTAGAAATGTGGTTTGCCTGTATGTGAAAATAATGTGTATAGCCTACAACAAAATGTTAGTTTAGTTACCTCAATTTATGTATTTTACGTAGTTGAAAATTGAATAGAGCCTACAAGAAACATAGATACAACAAAATAGGATGAAACTTTAACTTTATTAATTGTAGCAGCTACAGCAACAAGAGTGACGCACAACATAAAAACAGTATATATTAAAAAAATAACAACAATGGTAATACAGTAGGTAAGACTGTTCATATAGCTCTGGAAAAGAGTTAAGAGACCACTGCCACATTATCAGTTTCTCTGGTTTTATGGTGTGTTTGAGTAAAATGTACATTTATTCTATTCTATGAACTACTGACAACATTTCTGTGTGTTGGAATTCAACAGACACTGGAATGGAATGGCTGCCATACATGTAGAGATTGAGACTTAAGACACATTTGGAGTGGTCTCTTAATTTTTTTCAGAGCTGTATATATAAATATCAATTATTATGAATAATACAAATATATAAAGATTAGAAAGAAAAAGTCAGATCTGAAAGAACAAAAAGGTGGAGCTGAATAAGAAAAAAGAAGAGAATAAGGACCTGTCCGACGCAGTCACACATCTAAAGTACGACCTACAGACCAGTGAGCCTGACTTGATCAGTTAGACTGGGTTTTTAAAAAAAACCTGAAGTCCTTCAATCTTTGCTAGTTATAAGACAACTGTATGTGTCAGAATGAGATTAAGTACCTGATAAGAGAGTGATTTATGACCCTCATAAGTGATTTATGACCCTCATAAACCTTAGTCCCGCCTCCAAATCCTTTTGATGTGGCACCTGTCACTCTGACATCCCTGACCTTTGACCCTTTTATCATGACTTCTTTTCTTTAAGTATTTGCAGTCGGGCCTCTTGGATATGACTGGACATATCGAACTACTTGAATCTTGGAACTGATGACTGACAGTGACCAAAATGTTTTGTTTTTATGTTCTGGTGGTCACGAGTGTTTTCTAACAACATATAACATTGGGGTCTGATAACACACAAGAGTTGCTAATTACGTTAGCTCTGACCTAGCTTTTATTTCTGGGTTGTTTTTATATTCACACCATACTTCTCAGTATTTATCCAACGTTGCATAGCGTATTTAAGTTAAAAGCTTGAAAGCAATAGATGAGCAATAGCTTTAAATGAGGTTGAGTTAAGGGAGGCGTGTGGTGCAGTGGGTTGTGCGTTGGTGTTCGGACAGGTTCAAACCCCACTGCAGTCAGCATGTCGTTGTGTCCCTGGGCAAGACACTTCACCCCAAATTGCTCCTGTGGGGATTGCCCACAGTATTGAGTATGTAAGTCGCTTTGGATAAAAGCATCTTACAAGTGACATGTAATAAAGTTAATAATAGAGGCTAACTCTTATGGAGATTGGTGATTTAAAGTGGACCTATCATGCTATATTTAAATGATATATTGTAGGGCCATACCTATATAAGGTATATTTATACGTTTCTGTTTTCAAAATACCAAACAGATCATGCATTTTAGCCATGCCTCATTTCGCTCTATGTGCTGTTTGCTGTCTACGGGTCTGATTCTGCTGACCACGCCCCCCTGCAGGAGAGGGGAGACGTGCTCTGATCAGCTGCTGGGCTGTCAGAAGAGGGGGAGAAAAAGAGATCTCCGTGTTTTATTATATAGAGTCGTTATTCATTTGTTTTAAAGCTCAATAAATAACAAAGAAGACCTTTGACCGGCACTTTTCTAATTTTGTCCGGAAGATTTAAACGTTAACGGACATCTTGACCGGCGAAAGTAACTGAAACTGAAACTCTGCCGCACGGTCCCCTCGTTCCTTGGAAGAGGCGGAGAGGTGGGTGTTTGTCATCTGCTGGTGGACTAACCGGAGAGAATTACAGTGCTTGCCTCGACGTGGAGGGATTGCATTGAGCAATCCCTCCCTGCAAGCGTTTGCAGCGGGAGCAAACACTTGCCTCGGGGAGGGAGAAAAAAAGCCACAGCGGAGAATAAACTGAAGGGTAACCATGGTAACTATGCGCGGGAAGTCTTCTTCGCTGCTTTTGTGGCAGACTACAGCGCCACGTACAGGCCTGGCATATGTACTACAGCGTCTCCAGCGCTTTCGAGCGGCAATGGCCGGCCGTGGCCCAACCCCACATTCCCCTGATAGGTGGAGAGTTGGCCCAATAGCCACCGTCCTGACGTCAGGACAGTGTTGAAATCTGGATCAGTTTTTATCAGATCCGTTGCAGCCCCGTTTTTAGAGATTTGGGTATGGAGGAAAATAGAGAGGGTTGTGTTTTCTGACACTTGGTGAGTTCCCTGGAACACCGGGGACACATATTCATGTATAAAAGACGTACAAAAGTGCATTTTGCATGATAGGTCCCCTTTAAGTTAAATTTGGCTCTAATAATATCAGAATATCATAAAATATATATTTTTTAAAGTATACAGTATTTTTTTTTTGTGTGTGCTTGCATGTGTTTGGTGTGCGTGTGCGTGTGCGCGCGCGCGTGTGCGTGTGCGTGTGTGTGTGCGTGTGTGTGTGTGTGTGTGTGTGTGTGTGTGTGTGTGTGTGTGTGTGTGTGTGTGTGTGTGTGTGTGTGTGTGTGTGTGTGTGAGACAATGGGAGACACTATTATCTCAAAAACATTGTGAGTAAAGAAACTGTGACATGTAAAGAAAGTATTTTCACTAAAACTGTGATGTTACATCCCTCAGAGATGTCTATTCTTCTTTTTTAAAACCCATACTGTGAGAAAGGAACTAGATTATCTGAAAGATTACTTATTTTTGTTTAAACCAACAGTGTGGGGACACCTGCCAGATACAGAGTCACAGGGACTGAGCATAAAACAGGAAAGGGATATAAAAGAAGGGGGAGGGTCTGGAGGGGGAGGTGTTTTGACTCTGGACCAGTGGCGAGCCGTCAAAAATAATATTTAAAAACATTAAAAAAAATAATATTTTTTTTAAATATATATTTTTTTAATATTATTTTTGTTATATTTTTCATTAGTTTTACCGAAAAAAAACTTGATTTAATTGTATTTAAAATGTAAATGTTGTAATAGTTGTATGTTGATACAAATCTCTGTGTAGTTATGAACGAAGTCATAGAGGGAAAAAATAGCACAGTATGTGGAAAATATGAAAACAGCACGTTGAAAAAAGTAATGTTATGTTAGAATAACATGAAATAATTCATAGTAAAGCATCTAAAAAAAAACATTTAAAAAAAGTCAGGTTATTAAAGTTATCAAAACTGCATTGTTTCACCGAAACAGTGTTAAAATCACAAACTTTGCATTTCGAGTTTGATTCTTTAAGAAACTCAATTCATTACAAATTAATTCATATTTGACCAAGTTGTAAAGTTTTGCATCCATTAAAGTGTAACTATAAGTATCTTTGTAGGAAAAAAAAAAGAAAAAGGAAAAATCATTTAAAGGGGACCTATCATGCAAAATGCACTTTTTGATGTCTTTTATACATAAATATGTGTCCTCGGTGTGCCGGGGAACTCACGCAGCGTCAGAAAATAAAACCCTTTCTCTTTTCCTCCGTACCCAAATCTTTTAAAAACGGGGGTACAACGAGCAGATACAGATTTGCTGCCGATATGACGTCAAATCAGCGGCGGACCCACAGAAAGTTGCTATCAGAAACAATGCCTGACGTGTTTTGGACCTAATCTCATCTTTGTTTACATTAGCAAGCCTCGCTAACACTCAGAGCTAACCTGTACTGAAGAGCACAAGCAGGAAATAAAAAAAGGAACTCACCTTGTGATAAACCTGCAAGAGAAAAAGCATTTGAGCTCCATACTGTTTCAGAAATAATCCTTGATATGGTTTAAACAGGATGGCGTTTTATCACAGCAGAATTTAACTTTATCTCCGGTAGAATTCTGATCAGGCATTAGCTCTGCCTAATTTTTTTTTTCAAGCTAAGGACCCAAAATCCGTGTTTCTCTAACAGGGCTGCAAAAGAGGGGTTTGAGCAGTATGAGGCATGGCTACAATGGGTGATCTGTTTGGTATTTTACGCAAAAAACTTCACAGACATGTTTTTTATAGGTATGGTCCGACAATATATTTTTCCAATACAGCATGATAGGTCCATTTTAAGTTTTTTCCAGAAAACTGCGTTGTTTCACCGAAACAGTGTTAAAATCACAAAAACGTCCCTTTCAAAGTCACATTCTTAAAGACAAACTGTTCAGAAAAAGTACTTAACTTTCTACCAGTTGTAAAGTTGTCATACATAAAACTGTATCCAAAAGTAAGAGAAAGACAATGAGAGAAAAAAAGCTAAATCTGCCTAGTGTCAGTGAAAAAAAGTGTTAAAATCACAAACTTGCCTTTTAGAGTCACAGTCTTTAAGAAAATACATTTGTTACAAAGTAATTGACAATCTACCAGTTGTAAAATGTTCCTACATAAAAGCGTATCAAAAAAGTCTCTTGGTAGCAGAAAATAACTAAAATATGTAAGGTTACAGTATCAGAAAAAAAACCTACATTGTTTAACTGAACAACTAGTGTTAAAATAAAAAAACGGCGATTAAAAGAAACCCAATTCCTTACAAAGTACTTCATATTCTACCAGTTGTTAAGTTTCTTGCACACTTCAAAGTGTATCTAAAAGTATCTTAGTAACACAAGAAAAGAGAAAAAAGCATTGATGTTAACAAAACTGGATTGTTCCACTGAAATAGCGTTAAAATCAAAAGTGCCTTTAACAAAGTATTTTATTTTCTAGTTTTTAAGGTTTTGCATACATAAAAGTGTATCTTACAGTTCCTCTGTGAGAGAATTACACACAAATCTGCCGAGTGTCAGTAAAAAAAAAGTGTTAAAATTACAAACTTGCCTTTTAGAGAAACAGTCTTTAAGAAAATCTATTCAGACAATGTACTTCATTTTCTAGTTTTAAGGTTTTGCATACCTCAAAGTGTATCTAAAAGTATCTTGGCAAGAGAAAAAAGCCCAAATCTGCCTAGTGTCAGTAAATAAGTGTTAAAATCACAAACTTGCCTTTTACAGTCACAGTCTTTAAGAAAATAAATGTGTTACAAAGTGATTGACATTCTACCAGTTGTTAATGTCAAACAACGCTACGTGGAAGATGATGACAGAGGGCTGATGGATGACTCGAGGACAGACTGACTGCTGGTTTGAGAAGTTGTCGTTTTGTCCCTTACACATTTTATTTGGAACACAGCAAGTCAACGCCGTATCTTGCTGAGCCCAAGCTTCCTTTCTTTTCTTTACGAGGCACCTCCATTGTCCTTTTAACCTCCCAAAAGCCATCTCCACAACAGACTGTGTAATGTCCCACATCAGTCAAATATGGTCACTCTGTTTTGGACTTCCAACACCCCCTCACCAATGATATTCCACAAATGTGACTGATTGAGAACTCTGGCATGTACACTTCCTGAAATGACATCGTAGCTTTGTTGGTAAATTCCCTTCAGTTATTCCTCTAATGCTATATTTGGGATGTGGCTTCTGTCGTCTGCTCCAAAACTTTGTGGTACCCTTCAATGGTTATTGAAGAAAGTGGCCATTTCCACAAACTTCAGACCCCATCAGAAGGTCTGATATGCACAGGAAGCAATACCGCAAAGCCTGCGTTGCAAAATTCCTGGATACAGTCAAAGATGGCTGATGGCCCTGTGAAAAGATGGCTGACGGTACTGTATTCACCGCCAGTGGGCGATTGCAATTGCAACCCGTTTTCAAATGGGTACACACTAAATGTAATGGCAGATGTAGTCGTATGACTCCCTGGACACAAGTTTATTCTGCATTCATTGCTGGTGGTTAGAATCTGAAGCAATGGTGTCCCATAAGCTGTGTAGATAAAATCAGTATAGAAGTAAATCATTTGTATCACCGTAATCAATGCTGAAAAAGCTAGGTATTTTGAGCTAGTGTTCTAGCAGAGGCTAACAGGAGCTTATGTTCAATCCAACAAGATGGATAATAACCTTCTTTCTCATACGTTATCGCTGTGGAAATTGTGCCGAGAAAAGACAAATAGTTGAAAGTCATTGGAGATGAGTGGAAAGTTGAAGTCGTCCTTTCATAAAAGCAACATCAGCACAGCTCCCATACAGTCCGCGGTTGTTGATAAAGTGGGGGAATTTCACGCTGCTGTTGCTAGGAAAGTAGGGATTAAACGTTATGTGACATTATGACGTGGCTCCAGTCAGGCTCTAGTTGGTGGTAAAGCAAACTGGTTCGCAAGTTGAAACAACTGGGAACCCAACTAGCAAGGAACTACAATGGGGGTCATTTTAATGGAAAAGGGGTACCGGAGGTTGCAGAGGAAACACCATCCCTTACCCAGATGACTGCAGTCACCAGAGGTGTAACACGAAGTAATATCAAAAGAGAGAGGGTTTCTCGACCCCAGAGATAACGGATAGTTCAGAGATCGTTCACTGATTGAATTTAACGTGATTGATTTATCTCTTAACTCTTATATCATTCTGGTCGTAGTTTGTTTGCATCACAATTATTGTCTGCCTCAGCTCACCTCAACAGTCAGAGAACTTCCTTTCCTTTTTTTCTGACTTCGCTGCCTCTCCATCTGGAGAGAGATGAACTTTACCAAGTGTCCTTTAACATCCTCATCTTGTCAGAGCGGAGAGAGAAAACTTTGATGGAAAAGGTCTCTCTTTCTCTCTTGTCGGCCTTCTGAGAAACGAGGCCTTCACCCCATTTATTGCTGAGCTGCGGCGCTTTTTCTAGCGCCCGGCCCCCCGACAGGAAAAGTGTCAGGCTAGTTTCTGACATTAAATTTGCATCCCTCAATGATGGGTGACAGCGCTGAAAGGCCAGGAGAAAACCGGCGCATCGATCTGCTCGTGGAAACTATTCAAAGAAACAGATGAGCTGAAGGAGCAGAGAGGTTCTCATACCTCCCTTCATCCCTGCAAACCGCCACTTGCTTTAAAGAACAGAACTTCATTAAATTGTGCCACTCTGTGTTTGTATCACGGGGTGGGGGTGTGGAGGGGGTTTAGGGGGCGTGAGGGGGGTGTTGACAGATCAGAGCTTTGCCACAGAAGAGCTATTAACTCTGCTCCGCCATCAGTGCTGTTCTCCTGCATACGCAAGCAGCAGGTTGTCACGGTGCGTTCCCACGACGACACAACACCGGGAACACTGCCAGGTAATGAGGGAGCACACACACATGTATACATTCAATCAAGAGCGCATGCACATCAACACACACACATACAGAGTATACACACAAGTACAAAGAAAATACTGTAAAAAGAAAAAGTATGTGAACCGTACAAACCAATATTGGAACAATTATTGAGATTTCTTAACTTCAAGATACCTTCAATAAAATAAGTAGCTCTACACTATAAGAAATGCACAACAGTCATCCATTTGTCTTGAAGGGTGTCCTTTTTCTGTGTATTTTTTTTCAAATGCTCTTTAAATACCTAAATATAGTTAGGTATCCTAACTCAAATGCTGTCCCAGGACTGCCATAAGCATAGATGAGTTATAGTTTTCACTTCAGTAAAAGTGGCAATACAGTGTAAAAATACTCACTCAAAAGAAAAAGTCCAAAAGTATTAGCATCAATTTATGCTTGGAGTACCAACTGTAGGAGCACTAGTTTTGCAGTATGGGCCATTGCAAACACCGACGGCTTACTTGCGCGACATCGACCCAAAACACTTACCCTTGCTGACATTCGAGGACTCTAAACTTGGCCAACTCTCACTGTCATTGGAAACGTACCTAAAAGTGTTATTGGCTTATTGTAACAATTTGATCACATGATTCCTCCAATGTTATTGCTGATCAACTGTAAGCTAGCTAGCTAACGTAGCTAACCTAGTCAATTTAAATATACTGACAAAAGACTTACTATTATGAAAGAGGCTAACTAAACTAAATGTACACATACATAGAATTATACACACACTCACAAACACACACACACACACACACACACACAGTGTACATTCACTAAAACATTTGATTTAAAAGAAACAACAGATAGAGAAATAAGTTCTTAATGGACTTGAGGTTTAACGTATCTGACTGAATACGTTGCAGAATGGCAGCTAATGAAACCCTGCAGAAACTGAAACACATCACCCAGGTAACACACACACACACACACACACACACACACACACACACACACACACACACACACACACACACACACACACACACACACACACACACACACACACACACACACACACACACACACACACACACACACACACACACACACACACACACACACACACACACACACACACACACACACACACACACACACACACACACACAGAGGCCTGAATGGTCTGACAGAGCCAGCTGTGCTCTCTCACTTTTCAATTAATTCTCTCTGCTGCTTTGACCTTTTCCTCCGACAGAAACAAAGAAACCAGAGGTTGCACTGCTTTGCGCACACTGCACACACAGATACACACACCCACACAAAAAGATGAAGCAACACACTCACTTAAGAGGAGAAAAAGGCGGAAACGCACACACAAAGTGCAATCCACTCTCCAAACATAATCCTCGATTTTAAATATAGTGTGTGAACTGCATATAATGCACATGCACTAGCACGTATCACCTTTAGTAATGATCAGTCTGATTTAGTGGCTATCAACCATGGGGTCAGGACCATGTAAGGGGTATTTCTTCACCAGCTGTAACAGCCATACTAGTAATGTTTCACTTTATTCTGCCACTTAGGGTTTAGCGCAATAAACAAAGTATCAAAGCGTACACAGACTGCTCCAAGTTAGTGCTGTAGGATTAGTAAAGTGAAATATAGGCAAACGCCAAATGTGAAGATAATAAGATACTGTAGCAATGTTTAGTTTGCCAAATCCATGCGGACGGTTTTTGAAAATTATTTGTATATTCTTTTCCTGCTGTCAGTTTGTAGTATGTTTTTGGTTTATAACTGATCAAAGTTAACTTATAGCGGATTTACCTAGTGCTAAAGGTGTAATTCTTGTGGTCATTTATCACACATTGACACTTTAATAAAGTCAAAAGAAGACCTCTGGTTTTGATTACTTGTTGTTGTCTCTTCAGTCAAGTACAAAATATCTCAAGATTAACGGAAACTTTGTCATCACATTTCTTACCACATTCTTCCAATGCAGTGGACGAACACTTCACATTTTTGATTATTAGTATCAACTGGTATCAAAATCAGAGAGGACATAATTATGCACATTTTCAGGTTAATATTTGTCTCTACTGGGACATGTCTCCATGCTCTAATGTTCAAAAAGCTCTTTATTCTTCTCATACTGCCTGTGCTGCAGCACCTCTTTGGGATGGGGGGTTAAAGGTAAAAAGGTACACAAATGCATATTGTCATTCAAAATGTATGACAAAATTCAACTTAATGCTTGTGATAAATCTTGAAACCTCAACCTATACATTAATGAAAATTAATCACATTTCCAAGTTGGATCAAAAGTTGCTCCCGTCACACCAGCGCTCATGTTTACCATGAAAATTTGGCGGACGTTGAAGCAAATGTTCGTACTGGCCAAACGGTGTTACTACAACCTCTGTGTCAGTCTGTGACGTCATTGGGCCCAGAAATACTTTTTCCATTTGACTTACATTGGAAGAGAGGTCTGTCAACACTCAGTACGAACACTCTAATAGCCCTTATTATCATTAGGATCTTAAAGTTGTAAAATGTGCTAATAGCCAAATCCAGTTATTTCCTCTTTCCATTCATTTGACTGAGCCTACATAGGCCATGACGCTATGGATTGGATGCAGGGCTTTAAGCAAAATGCAAGTGCGCACTCTCTATGGACCCAGATAGGGGTACTTTTGCTCTTGATTCAGGCCATTTTGGCTTCATGCCTCACTGAGCAACTTTCACAGGAATGAACGACCCACCTCCAACGCTGTATCCAGTTCTCTTTATACATCCATGCATGAATCGCATGTGAAAAGGCAAACAAAGCAGCGGAATCAGCACAAGAGTATTCCACTGACTGGAGAACACTGGCCGTCAGTAAGAAGCATCACTACCTCGCTGTAACGGAACACCTGCACTCGTTCGCTTTAGGTGTGGGGGAAATGCACAAAGGGCATTTTGCTGAAGCATGTGCCAGTTTCTTGAAGTTGTACAGGAGTGGGAGATGGCGGACAGGGTCACCAATGTAGGAATAGATAGAGCTAGCCGTGTTGCCCACATTATACATGCAGAGGGCAAGCACAGCAGCTGTCCGTGACAGAGGCTTTACGATGCTAAGTGTCGGAAAATTGTCTGACAAAATGCAGATAATTCAGGAATCATGGTCTAATACAGTAAAAAAAATACATGAAAACACTAGTATTTTAAACTTGTGATAAATCATGAAAAATCCTGGATTATTGTTGTGGTTAACGCAATTATATTTTTCAATTGATTGACAGTACTAAACTAAACTAAAACATACGGTCATTGACATTATCTCTTATTAATAAATATAAAGATATCCAGGCTAATGTATCCTCACAAAGCCACATGTTGCTGTTAAACCTGGCCCGTGACTTTTTACAGTGCAGTCTCTCAGCCAGTCAGGCAGCAGCTGTGCAGCGCTGTCACACTTCATCAAAGCTCCATCACCAATGATAATGTGACCTGGCCGACTCAGCACCGCCACTCCCTGCTGCCCAGAATATTGGCAAGTGTCAGATAGCCAATAGATTTATGTATGCAAATCAGCCCGATCAATACCGTCTGCCACGGCCCGAGATCTACAACCACGCCACATCGCCTGGAATATTTCCTGTCAAATGAAATCCAGTGGCAGAGCAGAGGGAGAGAAAAAAAAACTTAATATGAAAGGAAAAATGATTTGGAGGAGAAGAGGAGAAGGAGAGGAAAAGTGGAGATATGATGAAGAAGGTTTGCTGTCAATGAGACAGCAGACGGCCAATCATCCGGGAGAATAAATCAGTGCAGGGCTGTCATTGGAGGAGGGGAGAGCATGAAAAGGGTTTACTGTCGCACAGTACAAAGACGTTTACTTCACGTGTCAAAATACTTTTATTATCTGTTTTTATGATTGCAGGTGTGGGATCACGTGTCACATACACATGGTTGTAGTCACTTCAAAAGTGCTAGAGAACCATAAATCATTCATTAATATGGGTTTTAATTGGAAGTAGAACATGTTCCTTTTTTTGTGCAAATTCTTCCAATTTTGACTTGATACAAGACATACATTGTCCCTACTAAAGGTGCACAATGATCATATTTGAGTAATTCAGAGAGGAAAGAGTATTTAACATTTATCAACAGTATTTTATGGGAGATATGTTTATGAATTCAAAATCTAGTCATTTAGGTTAATCAGGTTAAATCATTTCAAAACCATTCAATAATAGAAATGTCATATATATATATATACACATTTAAATATATAATTGAATAATTGAAAATAAATCAGTTGTTGTAAATCATATGCATGTTTTTAATAATTATTGTGTTTTGAATGAAATGCTGATATTGTTGCTATTTCAGTAGTGTCAGTTTAAAATGTGAGAATGTGAGATATTGAACAGTAAGCAATACTTTTCTGAATTAATGTTTTAAAAAAATAGTTATATCATAATCTAATGTTTTGTTAACTTTGTTTGGATTAAAACTGAAACCTTTTTTATATTCTCTTCTTAAATTAAATATTCTATTATAACTTATTATAGATGATATTAATACAGTAGTAACATTATGATGTGAAGCTAAAAGTAATTAATACTTAAGAAATAACATAATAACTGGTGATTTTCTGAATGAACCTCTGATGCAGCAGAGCAGTCAGGTAATGTGTTATCGTAGAATCTTTCCTTTTAAGATAACAGCTAAATTGTTGATTTAAACAGACCTGCTCCTCCATCACCTCCTCCACCCTCCAGGAAAAGGCCAGACTAAGCACAAGGAGAAGGCTGGGGGGGGGCGACGGAGGAGAGGGGGCTTGTCGGGCGCCTGTCTGCGTGGCAGCATCCGCCGTGTCACCGCCCGCCCCGTGGGAACCGCCCGTCAAACGGAAAGGTTGTGCCACATCTGCATAATCATTACCACGGCGACAGAAAGTCATTCTGGGAAACAATCAATGTTGTTTTAAGAGATCTTAAAAAAACAAAAAGACAGGAAAAAAAGGGTTGAAGTGTCTTAAAGAAGATCAAGTGTCTCTTCCGGACGAACGGCAGCGCTGGCAGTTTTACCGGAAGCTGCGGAGCGCCTCAGAGGTTTTTAGAGACAAACACTTCCAACCTGTTTTTCAGTGAATCAGGGCTGAGCTGTGCCAGCACACTGAGGAGACACTGCATCTGCCATCGCTGTGGCTGAGCGTGTGAGCATTTATTCAACATGAATTATCATGCTGCAAGTCAACGGGGAAATACATTTAAATTAAACACACTATTCTATTACGTCTAATCTACTGTGTGAAATGTACTCTGTCCTTATACTCATACCCTGCTGTTAACTAACACACATGTAAAACAAATCCTTAAACATCTGGGTAACATCTTAATAAGTCCCAGTTTAATTCAAGCTAACATTTGTATTTTAAGCTAACTGTTAACCAAAATACTGCACTGTAAGAGTGTTTGAACAGAAAGCGAAGGCATTTTTCTCCCCCAATTAAGCTGCATTCACTTGATATAACGTAAAACAGCCCTGTGCTGACACCTTGTGTACCGCTGACCTTTCAAAGCGCAAACAATCAGATAACAGCTGTATGTAGCGGCGCAAGCAGAGGAGGTAGCTAGTGGAGCCTCGCAGCGGCGAAACCACAATAATTGCGCCGCATAAGCGCATAGGTGCGCCGCATTTGCGGCTCCCTCCGCAAGATGAGGCCCCCTCCGCGGGGTGAGGCCCCCTCCGCGGGGTGAGGCCCCCTCCGCGAGGTGAGGCCCCCTCTGCGGGGTGAGGCCCCCTCCGCGAGGTGAGGCCCCCTCCGCGAGGTGAGGCCCCCTCCGCGAGGTGAGGCCCCCTCCGCGAGGTGAGGCCCCACGCATCTGTGTGTTCGGCCTGTAGGGAGGGATGGCCCTGGCCACATGCGTTTCTTTCCTATTAACATTGTAACCCTTCATTGTTATGTCATTGCCTTACACTGTTTTAAAAAAGAAGAGTAACGGAGGAGATGAAAAACAAAAAGGTTATAGGAAACAACACGATGAGGATAAAGAAGGGAAGGTGAAAAGAGAAGGAGACAAAAGAAAAGTAGAGGAATGTAATAAGAGGTGGAGGAGAATAAAAACTAGGTAAGACAAGTTGGACTAAGGAAAATAAAAGAAAGAATAGGAGAAAAACAAAAGATCTGTGACCAAAGATAGAAGATGAAGACGGGAGGCAAAAAGGAGGAAGATGAAAGAAGAGTGAAGGAGGAAAGAAGTGAGAAGGAGACAAGAGGTAAAGGATGGCGTTGAATAAGCTAAGGAAGGGAGTTGAAAAAAGAGGTAGGAAGGAAAAGAAAAAAGAACAGAGAGGTTCCTCCTCTATCAGCAGATAAGAGGCAGAAATGGATGAATCCTATTGGCCGGCGAGCCTCTTCCAGCCTCTTATCTCCTCGCCTCCTGAACTCAGGACACATTTCATAGAAATTTGCGAAATCAGGAAAGCTGGGTATCGTGTCATCTATCACCGGGCGACACTGGCCCATACATCCTCCTGGATTCACAATAAAAGCTACAATTGACACTTTTTTAGGGGGGGTTCTTAACAATTATATGCTGCAGTAGCTACAAAGCAGCTTTGGGTTTCTTGTTTGTGGTCTTCAAGGTCAAACTGAATTCTAACGACTTCCAATCGGCTTTAAGAATGACCAAAGTCAGCCTGCATCCAACTCTAGTAACACGTGTTTATAGAAAAGTTAGACTGTACGATTTTAAGGCATAAAATCAAATATGACAGTAAATTTGAGCTGTGGAGAAGAAACAGGACATGAAGCACAGTGTAGGAACAATACAGAGAACGATTGGCAAGGTAGCCATTAGGCTGAAGGAACAATGCTTTAGCTGATTTACAGATTTACTACATGGAAAGGATTGATAGTTTAGATTAATAGAAGAAAAATAATGAGCAAAACTTAACTATATAGCTAAACATATGATAAAGTAAAAAAGACTGAATAATGTGTAATTGGAAGATAGTAGGGGTTATAATTGTACTCAAAATGAACTGTTACCTGCTCAGCCGCCGTTATGTTGAGAGCCGTGTGGAGACAGCCCTTAATCACAGATCTGAATTTCGTTCAAAGAAATGTTTAAGAACCTCAATCTCAGAAAATAAATAACAATATTTGTTCCCTGTCAATGCCGAGTACAGCAGCTGGAGTTCCAGTAGCCTCATAAATGAGGGTATGTATTACATTCAGATGGAACATCTGGAGTGTAGTTGTATTTGCTTTACTGAAACATGGCTGAACAAGGATATTTCGGACAACAGTGTTTCCATCGATGGCTTCCGGACTGTTTTGGCCGACAACTAGGATTATATCAAGAGCTTCATCATGTCTCGTCCATGAGTCTGAGTCTTCATCATGAGCCTGAGTCTTCATCATGTCTTCACCATGAGTCTTCAGATGGTCTCTGCGCTGTGGAGGACGTCCTGCCTCCTTCCTGTACCTTCAGTTTATATAAATATTTGTTTATTTAATTGGAATATGGTGAAACTGTCACAACACCTAATTTCCCCCTGGGATTAATAAGGTATTTTGATTGACTGATTGATTGATTGTTCTCTAAAATATATGCAGCATATGTTCTGAGGTGGAAAATTGAACTTTTCGGATTCTTGCGAGAAGTCTGGACCCTCGCCTGAAAGGTCTTTCTGCGATGCTAAAATAATAGATCCAGCTTCAGAGGGCGTTGACATTGCTTTTTGCCGGTTGTGACTGCAATACTTGTCTCTGGCTTCACCAATCTCCACTCTGATACTTCCTCTTGTAGTTTCTCTGCCAGATGTGTTCTCGTACATTCTTCATAAACGGTGACTTTTCATTTCCCCATTGGGAGTGATGCAGTGGGCCGTCACCGTTAAGTAGCTCTCCGTAGCCCTGGAGGTCCATCCATCAGGGGAGAGCTCAACTGCCAACGGGTTGATCATTCCGGGAACAACTGCAGCCTGTGACCGTTTACACAGGGAACCCAGAACAGACTTAGCATTAGTAATGTCGGCACCGTCCAAATCTGCAGTGAGAGGTTGCACTGTGGGGAGGAAGGCTTTTTTCTTACCGTTCTGATAATCGAGACATCAATACAGTTTCTGTCTGATCCACAAATGTGTTCATTTTCTGCATTTTAAACTTGGGAACCGTAGTGCTCCCAAATTGGTCTTGGGTCTATTTGCACGAGTGAGGAAGGAAGGGAAATAACCCTGTTTTTAATACATTTGACCACATTTAGGAACTTAGAATTTAAAAAAAAGGCTACTCAAGTGTTTGTACTGGGTAGTTGATTTAGTCTTTTCTTCAATGTGAGTCAATTGGAAAAAAGTATTTTAGGGCCCCATTCCACCGCAAGACTGACATCGACAGAGACTGAAATGAAGTTGTCATTACACGGTTTGGCCACAATGTTAAATTGCCTTCAAAACCTAGCACTATTTCAGGGGCTAAAGCGTTTAGCATGCTCTAGCTGATTGACAACATGCCACAACCGTAAAACTCGCACAATGCTTGTTCTGCATGTGAGGTCGGTACAGATAAATAGACTATGCTTTACCGTATCTGTTTGGCTCACAGGACTGAACGTAGGAAGTCACATTCCAAAACGGAATGTTCTTTACCAAACAGTAGTGGACAAATACTGTTAAACCCCAACAAGTAACACACTCCTTAAAACTTGAAAAGTCCTTTTATAAACCTGGACATGGAAAGCCCCGGAACTGAATATTTGTCTTTTTGTTTTTGCGCCACCCACAGGTTATAAGCTAGATCAGGTGTTTTCATCAAATCAGAAGCTAATGGGGGATAAGGTAATCAAGTATCAGTTCAAACATATAAATAGAGGAATTCCAAGTCCCATTTAGGACAAATAACAAATGAAGAGATGGAAAATAGGAGCTGGGGCTCTCTAGGACCTGCACCACTGTTTAATGAGATCAATCTAGTGGTGATCAAAGCCTGATGTATATTCTAACTCTGTGCCTTAGAGCTCCATTATTGGACTATTAAAAGCACATCAATGAGCCATAGAGTTGCACAGTGTTCCTAACCTACCATGCACAGACTTTAGTCGACTCAATTCCACATGCACCATCCTCCTGCCACACATACTCACAAGCAGGAGCACAAATGTTGATTAATCCACCAGTGAAAATAGTCCCCAACAAATGCAGTATTTCCTACCAATTGGTTGCCAACAACAATTCAGCAGTACATAGGAATTGCTGATTTTCTTTTTTTACTTTTGTCTTAAATAGAATAACTCTTATAGTCGTCAATATTTGTTGCAATTGATTTGCATTTTTCTACGTTTGCTTGCCTTTTCTATTTTCTGTCTGTAAACTATGTCCTTTCTTTTCAATGGTGTTTACATTTGAATTGTAGTAGTAATTTCTGGTATGTTTGTATTTCCTTCAGTTTATATCTTACATGTTGCAAAATGTTCTTTCAAATATCTACTGGTGAGTATTTTCTGTTTCTGTTGAACTAGTAAAGTTTGAATGAAGTCTTATGTGGCATCTTAGATGTAGTGTGGCAGCCCTGTGCATGACAAACTGGTCCAATTCCAGGCGTGTCGCGGTGGCTGGCTGATATTTGTCTCACTGGCGTTGTTGTTGTTGCGGCCCTTCCCACTCCTCCTCTTTTTAGTTTCCCCTCAGATTTGAATCGGCTGGGGGGGCCGCGGTCTGTTCCCCCTCTGACAGTGCAGAAATAATTACAGTACAACCTTCCCCCCTCGCTCGCTGTTATATTAGCCCTCTTATCAGGCTGCTAGGGGGGTAGTTGATCAACTAAGGTCACTGTATCCTGACCACAGCACAACAGCTACACCGCCATTTGGAGATATGATAAATAAAAGGCGAGGGTTACACTGCAACAACACTCTTATCTGCTACCCAGTGCTTTTTATTTCATTCTCTTCCCTCATGCACCTCTACTTTGTTTGTGTCCCTGAGGAAAAGAGGAGAAAGTGGAAAGAATATAGAAAGGATTGGGTGTAAATTATGACCTGAAATAATAAATACTTCCACTGTTCCACACCATCTTGAAGTTTAAAGCTGCACTTTATGCCGTTTTATTTATTTCCAGACACCGCAGTGATAGTTTATCGAGGGGGGCTGGGGGGGGGGGCTGGTTGTGGTTGTAAATGCAGCCACATTATTCTAAAAACGGGTCGGGAGACAGCAGCAGGGTGAGATAATAGATGCACCTACATTATCCTGAAGTGGCGGGGAAATTGAGGGGTTAGGAGGGTGAGCGGAACAGATGTGCCTACATTATTCTAAAGCCAGATTGATAGCGACGCGGGGTCAAGATGGAGAGTGTACAAATAAATACATCTCCATTATTCTGGAGTCATGCGAGAGCGAGGGGTTAGAGTGAGCGCGGAAAACAGATGCAGATGCATTATTCTGGAGTCAGAGAGAAAATTCTAGAGGTGGAGGTGAGGCTGGAAAAGTGGATGCACCATTACTCTTGGGTTTAAGTGATAGTGGGGGGTTAAGGATGCAGCTTTACCTACATTATTCTCAGCCTGGAAGGGACAGGAGGACCACAGTATCAACGGCCCTGTATGTTCTGTAAGGGAAATCATTTTAAAGGGGGAGGATTTACAGGGGATTTGTGAAATGCAACCTCACGATGTATTGCTTGCCCTGGTAAATAAAACCAGTCTGTTTATCTAAGGGAAATGGACAAAACTATTTTGCGTGAAAAACTAATAGTCATGACCTCAATGTGAGAAATCATTTTGGGATCGACACCACTGATGGAAGAATCATTATAAAAGGTAAGGCTAGTTTTTTTTTTTTTTTTTAATAACACAATTACATTACAGTGACACACATTTCCATTTGCTCACTTGCGAGACAGTGTTCAACATTTTAACATTTTTAGTTTTGCAAAAAGTCATAGTCATAAAATGCATTCCACTTAACTTCAGCTAGTTCCAGCACAACGCTACCTACAATTGTATTATCATTATAAGATATTCCCCACAAGGGGGTCAAAGCTCATTGTTACACGGGCACTGGCCACCGTTGCCCCCCAACAATCTGGGCCAAGGGAATCTTTTTAAATAATATCATGATTGAAAAATCGTGCTTTAAAAAAAAATGCTGGTTTGTTTGGGATATTTTGTGTGAGAGTTTTTTAGTTTCGACCATCTCCCCAACACTTGGACGAATCTACATCGGATTGTTAAGTGGTATTACAAGTAGGGATGCTCCGATCGCCAACTTTGGGGCCGATCGCCGGAATCAGTATCGGCCGATACCGATCGCCGATCCGATCGAGTGGGCGGGGCCTATGGGGATCTTCCATTTAAAGTGATGTTTAAAACTCAGTTAATGGGGCTCATTCACTTCACAATTATTACATTCAAATGATGCACATTATTCAAGTTTACATTAACTTTGGATAATAACACGGGAGAAATGAGCGGAAGCGCTCTCTTTTCCTCTCTCTCTCCTGACAGCCTGTCAGTATCTCATGCAGCTCACTGATCCAGTAATGAGTGACCCGACAGTGAAGAATAAACATATGTATAACTAGTTTAGCTTGTTCCAGAGGTAGATAAAATAGCTAAGTGTGTTAGGTCTAACTCTTAATGTGTGTTCTGCTCCGCTCACCGGTCCGTCACAGCGGGTGGAGCTGCAGGATTTCTGCTTCACACACGTTGCATACCGCTATTTTATTGTCATTTTCGGACACTTAAAATACTGCCAGACCGGTGAAGCCATTTTGGCGAGCTTGTTTTGCCGCGCACAGAGAAAAGTGTCATGTATTTTACGTCATGCGATCGGCTCTCGCGATCGGCATTTTTAGAGAGCTCCAATCGATCGGTAGAGAGTGAGTATCGGCCGATATCGATCGGCGGCCGATCGATATCGGAGCATCCCTAATTACAAGAGAGAACGGGCTAGCCAGTTAGCATGCTATTTTTGGTAGATATGTCTGCAACACATTGTATGGAGGTACTGGACATCATTCTTCATATTGTGATGATTCAAACTTGTTAGTTAGAAATGTACCATGTGTGTCCTAAACTAATAACTTGCAAGGTTACATCACAGAGGGGACTGGACAGTCTGGATATAAAGGCCTTTCCAGGTGATGATTATACAGGATCTCTGCCGGCTAAATGTAATGCAATCGCTAAGTATCTGTGTTAATGTTTTGTAGTTGTATTCCTGTGTCCAAATTCCTTCTAATTCTAGTCAATAAAAACTCTTATTTTAGTATTTTATAGTCATCAGATTACATTCAACATTAATTCAATCTAGTCCAAAAAATCACTTTGTTTACTCTCTCCCAGCCAAAATAAAAACTGCCTATACCAAAGGTAACTTAATAAAAAAACAAAATGTGTCATGCTTCAAAATATGGCATATTTTTCAAACATTTGATTTTCACTAGTTTCAATTATATTATAACTCTGCAAGACATGACGCCCCCCTTAGTTTAAGACAATGTACTTAAATACAACACTTACCTCAAATGGCAACGGCTAAATGCTGCAAAGTGAAAGACTAAAACTCAACAGTGATGAAAACACATGTTAAAGATGCAACAATAAAAAAATGAAGAACTGACGTTTTCTTGGATTTAACTAAGGATAAAGAACACTAGTTATAATTAAAATACATTTATATATATATGGATGTGAAGCTGTCGTCAGGAGCCGATTTAACTGCTCACGAGTCTTGACACACACAGACTAAATATTTCTCCGGAGTCTCTTTATAAAATCAGATGTGAATATGTTCGTCTTCCACAGAAACCTGCAGCGTGAATATGACAGCTAGTCGATGGTGTGACAGCCACAATGCAAAGTAATGCACTGCCCACTCTCTGACAGCACTCTGCCTATATGCTCAGTGTGTGTGTGTGTGTGTGTGTGTGTGTGTGTGTGTGTGTGTGTATGCAGAGCTGATGTGAAGCCTCCTGACAGTTTGTATGAATCTTTTCCAGTCTCTGATTATCACTCTGAGTCCCTGACAGTTGTATCTTTGGATAAAAAAATAACAAAAGTTCAAATTGCACACACAGGTGATTACAGTCAAAACCTTAAAGAGGAAATATTCTGTGAATTTTCAGTTTCATATTTGTTGCCTCTACTTAGACATGTCTCCATGCTTTAATGTAAATTGAAAATACAAATCTTAATGAAGTTTTTTATATTTCTATGATCATTTTAATCTAAAATGTTTAATGCATAAATTAAAATGTAATTCAAATCTCAAATATATCAATAAAGAGAATGGGGAATATTAATGACAGTAACATTAACAAAATAATATGTTTTAAAATGTCGGTTGGTAAATAAAAATGTTAACATTAGTAAAAGTATGGCTCTACCACCGTTTTCAAAAGGAGCGACATTTGTATATATTTTAGGTGTACTTCTTTTAATTATGTTTTTATAAATCTTTACTCAGTGTCTTGAGTTTCTGGAAAACCGCTCTACAAATAAAATGCATTATTACAATCTGCATGATAAATAATAAAAAGATGAATAATTACAATTAAAACCCAGTGCTCCCATGGATGAGATACATTCCTTTATTGTAATTAAAGTTCTTAAACGTCTGTTCTGCCGCGCAGCAGGAATGTCAAAGAAAAAAGATTTTTTTTAAATCTGCTCAAATAAAGAATTGAATCTGTGAAAAAAAACCCAAATAATAAAATCAACTGAAAATTCTCAAACATTGCACATCATTCTGGCGGCAAACAAGGGAATTGAAATACAAAAAGGTAGCAATCAATACAGGGTTATACGATTCAAGAGGGATAGTGAGGGCTAAAAGAAAAAAACAATATTTCCAGTTTTTATTTCAACATTTATGTAACGATATGTCTGATTTGTAGCTTCTGATAATGCAGAATGTCTGATTTATTTTAATAATGAAATGGGTGAAAATTCAATCGAAACTAAATCAAGAACAGTTACCCAACTAAAGCCCTCGCACTGAACACAGGAAGAGATATGAAGCTGCTCTCTGGACGGACACACACACTCACACGGACACACACACCTGACAATCCCTCACTTCCTCCACACACAACAGGAAGTCCTTCATCTGCAGAAGAAACGCAGAATATTACTGTTTATTTGACGATTGAACACTATCTCATATGACTTGACAGAGATTCACTTAATTGTGTTGCCAGATAAAGCTTTTCCTTGGCAATGGGGGAGAAAATAAATCCAGTTTTGCTGATAAATATTTAATCTTCTGTTTCTACATTCAGACTGTTTTGCAATATTTACATAGTGCCCTTCCTTAAAAACTGTTATGAGTGGATCTCACTTCACCAGATTAGGTTATGATAACTTAACGAGTAATGTGGCGTCAAAACAAAGTTGTAAAAACTACCATTTTACTTCCATTTTTACTGGTTCTCCACCAGCAAGTCATTGACCTGCTAAACCTAAATGTTACAATAGCTATATGCAATGAAAATGTCTAAACAAATTGAAACTAAATGTCAAGATATGATTTGAAATTGACCAAATCAAGGTTGATTTAAGGTAGTAAAATAAAAAATAATAACTTTTCTAGGTTTGGAAATGTTCATGAGACAGAAACAAAAAGTGTTGCCTTCACTTACGATCATACAGCAACGAAAGAAAAGGGCTCTTGTTTTGTCATTTAAGTGAGGAGGAAGTGTTGGGATTGACCAGGCGACGGTGAAGGGAAGTACAAGACAACAAAATAACCAACAGGATGGAGTCAGTCGTCCTTCATCACTGACTCCGGATCAGTTTCACAGCTTATTCCAAAATAAAACCGCAGATAATTTAGACTCCAAGGTTTGATTTGGGGAGATCTGCAGTAACATGTTCACATTCCTGGTTTCAAGCACAGCTGAGGACATTTGTTTCTTTAGAAAAGAAAATCAGAAGGTTTGACATTTAGGGGAGAAGTCAACTACAATTCCCAGATAACACTGCAGCCAGACACATCCAATCATAGAGCTTCAGGATTTTGTTGCCGGGAGGGAAATTGCAGACTCAATAAACAAGAACATGTCGATGTTTTTCTGTATGTGCTACAACTCTTGACTTCCCAGTTTTTATTTGACCACATTTCAGTATGACACCCGGACCATTTCAATAATTGTTTTATATATTTATGGCGGGAATGTACGGGGGCCGACAGGTGCAAACGGCCAAAAACATTTAGAATAGGAGAAACAAGCTTATATTCAGAAGTGATGCAAATATAAAAAACACCAGTTGGTGATCATTTTCTAAATGCTGCACATTTCGTCAACTTGGTGAAGATGTTTCTTCATTTTCATGTCTTTTGGAAAAAATGTTGTGTTTCTATATTTGCATCGTTTTTGAATGTGCACATGTTTCTTCTAATGGAAATGTTTTGGGCCATTGTAGCTCTTTTGCACCTGTTGGCCACCGTAGTAATGTGCTTCCATACATCTAACGACCAAACTAATGGAGAAAACGAATCATATCTTTACCTTGGGGTGTGGATATCGGTCTTTGTTGAGGAACTTCAAGAACAATCCTTAAAAATCAACTCAAATACTATTTAACAGAGAGATTGCTCCACATTCACCCATCCCCTTTGCGTCTGGTGGGAAAAAAAGTGCTGTACTTTGTAAAGACTGACACCATGTTAGAATCTGTGAGGAGAAGAAAGCCATCACCAGGGTCAGAACTCATGCTGCGTTCATGTCGTACAGGATTTTGAAGCTTCAGGCTAGAAAATAAAACTCAATGCAGCATTACATGAAATTGGAAACTCAAATTGCTGATTAGGAATTTGGCCTTAGAAGGAGATTGTACGTGAAGGGCAACACTTTAAAATTATCTAATAGTATTATTGTGAAAGAATCAAGTAGGAGAAAAACAATATCTCAGGTCAAGGACGTGAACGCAACACTGAGTTTGGAAAATAAAAGAAGAATAGAAAATGATAAATTCAAGAGAGTTCTGTTTTTTTTTTTTTTAAACCGCAGAAAAGATCCTTGGAGCTGATTCACTGTCTTCTCTTCTCTTCTTCACATAAACAGGAGGAGGGTGGTGAACTGGGAGGACCGGTGCATTATGGGTAGTGTAGTTTGACCGGAGCCAGTCAGGACTGTCTGTTGTGTTGGTGCGGACTCTATGAGATGGCCTTAGCCTCGGGTAAGAAAGCATCCCAGTATTTAATCAGCTGTAAGAGGAAACAAAGGAAACATATTCAGGTTTTGTTATTGTGCCTTTCATCCATTTTGGTTTTATATGCATTTAAAATGTGTATTGTTTAACATTTCATTTTTTTAAAAGCTTATATGTTTATAGAAGTTTGTGGCTGCCTTAAATTAAATCAACATTTGTGAGCTCACAATAGGGCTGTGCGATTATGGCAAAAATCATAATCACGATTATTTGCACAGCCCTAGCTCACAATGTAGGACACAATCATTTTATTAAATACAGTTTGATAATTCATTTAAACGTTATGGTCCAGTGTACAAATGTACTGTGGAAACGTGTCATTGTAGTATGAAACAATGCACAAATAATTGTCTTTAAGACATCTCATTAATTTTTTTTAATTTTATTTTAATTGAGTTTCAGAAAGTTGAACCATCATAGGCAAGGCAAGGCAAGGCAAGTTTATTTATATAGCACCTTTCAACACAAGGTAATTCAAAGTGCTTTACAAAAATGGAAGACATTTTAAAAATGGCATTTAAAATCAATCATTAAAAAGGAAAGATAATAAAATAAACATTAAAAGAAAAAATACATGGATAAAAGTTAAAAGTTACAGTGCAGTTTAAGATGTGAATAGTTCAATTAAAAGCAGCGGCAAAAAGAAAAGTCTTCAGCCTGGATTTAAAAGTAGTAAGAGT
>NW_022988043.1:21663244-21668244 GCF_902827165.1 Trematomus bernacchii
TTCATGAAGAAAAGAGCAACTCGTGCATTATATAATTAACAAATACTCGACTGTGTGAAACATAATTCATACTCAAGTTGTTTATTACAAAATGCAGCAGATTACTACATAACAAAGTGAGTCAATTACATTTTGTCGAGTTATGACAAAATGTCGAATAACAATAAGTTATGTTTACCGCTTATGCTTTCTGTGCGGCAGAAGCTCAGTCTATAGGGAACCGGAAGGTGGTCGGTTCAAGTCCCGGGTCAGACAAAGTATGGAGAGTGTATAAAAGCTCCTTAAATGAAGATGAGTCAAATGCATAGACCACATGTCTCTGTGTGTGTGGTGATGTGTACATCTTTGTAGCTATAACAATTATTTCATTCCAATCCTCCATTTCCATTTTCTACTCCCTCTGTTTATTATCCTTTCCACGAAACCTAACATTTATTCTGAACCCTTCCCTGTAGTGTGTTTTATAATTGTCTGTGCATGTAAATGGTCTGCAAAGGCTAAAATCTCTGTGTTCCCTCCAGAGGGAGTTTCTCTCCCACACACTCCCCCCCCCCCCCCCCCCAGGCCTGAAATGCCTATTGGAATTCTTTGTTTACTTCCTGAACATAGTGACATCACTATGTAACATTCGATCTTCTATTGGCTAGCGCTCAAACACATTATACATGATAGGCTAAGGGGCGGGACATCTCTAAGCAGTTGACCAATCATCACAGAGCCGACCAGCTAACAAATCAGAGCAGACTGGGCTCTGGTTTCAGACAGAGGGTGACAAAGCATGGAGACATGTCACAGTAGAGACACTAAATACAAATATGAACCTGAAAATGAGCAGAATATGTCCTCACGAAATCACACTTTTATTTCAATGATTTACTCCTTATGTATTTACAGTCCTTCTCTGTAGTGTAACTGTGTTTGTGTAGCAGCTGTTCACCAGGTTTCCAACATTAACAGCAGCAGCGTGAAGTAAAAGTATTTTTTGTATTCTTCAGAAAAAGCCAGTGTGTGTTTTCTGTTGGCTGTTGTCAAGCCGTGAACCAAAACCCGACTCCTGACGGGCGGCAAAACTCTTGTCGGCTCCAAATAAATGTTGGGTTGTAACTCTACTGCGATCTGTCCTCGTCTGCAGCTTCTGACAGCCTCCCCCTAAACCCCCCCGTCCTCCTCCCAAAACCCCACATCTGACAGCTCCTCCACTCTAATACCAGACCCCCAACCACGCCAGCTGTGTGAGTGTGAGTGTGAGTGTGAGTGTGAGTGTGAGTGTGAGTGTGTGTGTGTGTGTGTGTGTGAGTGTGAGTGTGTGTGTGTGTGTGTGTGTGTGTGTGTGTGTGTGAGCGAGCTGTTTCCTGACAGGGAGGATGCATTTGTGTGGTGACAGCTTCAACAGATGCTCTAATAAAGTACTTTTCCACTGCTCTTGTTTGTCGTTCTGAGTTGAGTCTACAGACTGGAGGAAAACAAGATTTCTATATAAAAAAAAAATAAGATAAAAACTTTTCACATGACTGAACTGTGGAGGTGCGCTTCTTTTATCTCACTGGTGAGCCACAGAGGGAAGAGAGCTATGTTTTATACCAGATTTAGAAGCACTAACTTTGCCAGGACTAAAAAACGACAACGTCATCATTCTTTAAAATTAGCCGGGTGTTATTTGCTTTTTTATTAAGATGTGTTTATTTATCTTTTTTCTTCGTTAGTATACGACAGTACAACATGATGTCTTTTTTATTGCCTTTATTAACATTTTCATTTGTTTATTATTCCTCTGGAAGCTTATGTCCCATTTAATTATCTCTCATTAAAAAATTATATGTTTTATTTTAAACTGAAACTCACACACTTGTATAACGTATGAATATAATAGCATTTGTTTAAATATGACGTTGTTGTACTAAGTTGGTCTATTACAGTGTATTCTACCGTATATGATGTTTCCTATTACATCCTATCTTTACCTCGTGCAATGCCCTGTAAGCATGCTGCACAACAATTCCCTCATTTGTGTAGAATAACCTAGTGACATTTCTCATATGCAGGGTCGCTGTTCAAATCAAGCCATAAAGGGGCCTTATTCTGCTCATTTTCAGGGTCATATTTATATTCTGTGTCTCTACTGGGACATGTCTCCATGCTTTAATGTTCAAAAAGCTCTTTATTTTTCTCATACTGCCTGTGCTGCAGCACCTCTTTTCACCCTCTGTCTGAAACCAGAGCCCAGTCTGCTCTGATTGGTTAGCTGGCCAGCTCTGTTGTGATGGGTCAACGTCTTAGAGATATCCCGCCCCTACCCTATGACGTGCAAGGTGTTGGAGCGCTATAGCCAATAGAAGCATGTTGCATAGTGATGTCATTATATTGCGGAAGTAAACAAAGGAGTCCAATGGAGGTGTTTCAGGCAGGGGGGGGGGGGGGGGGGGGGGGAGTGTGTGGGAGAGAAACTCAGTCTGGAGGGAACACAGGGATGTTAGTCTTTGCAGACCGTTTACATGCACAAAAGGCTGTTCTTCACTCCACTGGACCACTTGTTCCAGTCCATGTGTGCGTCTCACCTCTTTGATCTCGTCTTTGGCCTGCTGCAGTTTGTCTGGTTTGTTGTTGAACTGCAGCTTGGCTTCGGCTTCTCGTTTCTTCTGCAGGAGCATCTGACTGTCCTGCCACTTCTGCCACGTCTTGATACGATGGTCAAACACGCCCTGCACACACAACACAGAGTTTAATACAGACAGAATGTCCCAGAAATACAAGATCAATAAAATCCTTGTGGTGTCAATTGACCATGAAAAAATGTAATTGCTGTAATCACAATAATAATATGTGATCAATCATGATTAGTCACTAGTTTAAATACTACTATTTACTTGTTTCTTGGGGGGAGATCCAACAAATACATGTGTGGTGTTGTAATAAAGAAATGCATCAAAAACTAGTAAGAGAAATCAGAAGGTTTTTTACTTTATTATAATGTGGTTTCTGAATTATTGGCATTAAGATTGCCCTCTGTATAATGTGCGCTACACAGGGCATATTATCTCTGCCGAAACTCCCTCTGGAGGGAACACAGGGATTTTAGACTTTGCAGACCATTTACAGTACATGCACAAAAACCTATATAATACACTAAATGCCTTTTTTTATAATTTGCATAGATTGCATCTCAAGATTTGATGTCAAGGAAAAAACTGAAAATGAAGGATACAAGTGAAGTATGCAGTCACAATAGCCGCGTACACACCGGAGTACTTTTCACCGTACTTTTCGCGTTTAGTTCCGTTAGTACCCCTTATGTCGCGTTCACACCAAAAAGAGCACTTAATCTCGGGAACTTTTACCCCCATTTTTAGTGCCTGCTGAGAGATGGTACTTTCCTGGGGGAAAAAAGTGCCCCAGTTCTGATTGGCTGGGCGAATTGCAAACCACGCCCCGTACAACTCTGAAATGTTTTGTAGAGCCGCCATTTTATTATCCTGGCATTAGCATTATTAGCATTAGCATTCGCCCAGTGCACAAAACGCAGAGAAACTAACTTATGGCAACACAAAAGAAAACATGGGAGCGGTGGAGATGAGGAGGTGTCGGCGTTCTGGTGATTTACTCGGAAGGCTTCAGTAGAACCTGCTGGGAGTCCCAGCAGGTTCTACTGAAGCCTTCCCCAACTCCGGGGACTTCCGGCCGGGGACTCCGGGCGACAGTATACGCCGTGAAGTTGTTTGCGGCCTGCCAGTAAACCAGAAGCAGAAGAAGACGAAGTGACGTCAGCGGCTCATTTGCGTAATCTTCCCTCAGGGAAAAGTACTCCGGTGTGAACGCGATCTGTACTAAATGCCCTGGGGTAATAAGTGCCGGGGCTCTGAGTGCCGGCACTAAATACGGCAAAGTACTTGGTGTGAACGCGCCTATTGAAATCTATTTTCCAGCAAAGCCATTCTCTGTCCCTAAACAGGGTAAGCCATTCACTTGTTATCCAAAGACGAGTCATGTCAATGTCTCCACAAGTCCCAGTCAAACTATCTGTATCGTCCCGTCTCTGACTTTATAGCTACTTGAACTCACATACCAGAGTACCACATAGCACTGTGCTAGACCACAGACAGGTGCATGTATCAATTATGTGACTTTATTTTGGAGAGATACAGTATGTATAAAGTATATTTAAAAATGTGCATGTATTTTAGATAGGAAATAGCACAAAAATGTATTCACAATTATAAACAACAGGTCACACCTTTATAAACATTTATGAATCTAGGTTCAAAAAGGGGCCAATCACAACACTCACAACACAGGTAAGTATACATACTGCTCTACTGCAGTTCTTCTCTACTTCACTCTAGTTCTACACTACTCTATTAGGCGCGTTCACACCGGAGTACTTTTCCCTGTACTTTTCCCGTTTAGTTCCGTTAGTGCCTGGAATTTTGCGTTCACACCAAAAAGAGAACTTAGTTCCGAGAACTTTTACCCCCATTTTTAGTGCCTGCTAGAGAGGTGGGACTATCCTGGGGAGAAAAAAGTACCAATTTCGATTGGCTGGGCGAATTGCAAACCACGCCCCGTAAAACTCTGAAAAGTTTTGTGAAGCCGCCATTGTATTTGCTGGCATTAGCATTATTAGCATTAGCCCCAAGCACCAACGGAGAGAGAATAACTTCTGGCGATTTATTCGGAAGGCTTCAGTAGAAGCTGCTGGGAGTCCCAGCAGCTTCTACTGAAGCCAGTCCCCAACTCCGGGGACTTCCGGCCGGGGACTTCGGGTGGCAGTATACGCCGTGAAGTTGTTTGCAGCCTGCCAGTAAACCCAAAGCAGAAGAAGAAGAAGTGACGTCAGCGGCTTCATTTGCGTAATCTTCCCTCAGGGAACTTATTCCGGTGTGAACGCGATCTGTACTAAGTTCCATGGGAGTACTAAGTGCTGGGCACTAAGTGCTGGGCACTAAGTGCTGGGCACTAAGTACGGCAAAGTACTTGGTGTGAAAGCGGCTATAGTAGCTGTACTC
>NW_022988043.1:21673244-21695744 GCF_902827165.1 Trematomus bernacchii
GGGTTTCAGTCTAAATTCAAAAACACACAGTAGAAGTCTGAACATATATATATATTAATGTTTTAATACACTTGCATTTTTCAATCATCCTTATAATAACTTATAATTCAACCAAAAAGATGAAAAAAACTTTCTTTATGAATGATTATTATGACTGAAGATCTGATATACAAAAAGAAATATTCCTAAACAAAATATATAAATAAGAAAGAAGAAATTAAAACATCTGTGCGTGTCCATCAGTGTGGAGTTCTGCAGCTCTGAGCTCTATCGGCTGTCCTTCCTGTCAATCAAACACATAAGCAAAGGGCAGCAGAATGTCAGCCCCCCCCCCCCACCTCTCTGCTCTGGGTCCACAAGTCATAAACACCTTGCTTCCACCTCAGCAGCAACACAGACTGTTGCATACAGTTTTTTATTTGTTTCTCTTTTAAAAGTTATTTTGTTTACCTCCTTAAGTTTGTAATCCACTCTTTTCACTTTCCTTTAGTTTTAAAGAGAACATTTTTTTTAATTAAACTTCTATAAAATAAATAAAAACTAATTATTTAATCAAGTCCAATTACGATATCTGGGTGTCTTTAAAGGCCTGTATTTTTTCATCCCAAATGTATCACATTACTCTAAACCAGGGGTCGGCAACCCCTGGCACGCGTGCCAGCATTGGCACGCGGCCCCGTAACCAGTGGCACACTAGGAATAAGTGGAATAAGTGTGCACAATATTTAAATTGTATTTTCGGATCCTGAACGAGACCGCCGTCAGAGCGCGTCTCCCTGTTACCTGCAGAAGGAAGCCATGCACGTAGCGCAGCCCCGCTCTCTTTAACTCCAGGTGACTTTCTGCCGCTTTCCTCCGTGGTGCAGGGCTGATCGTTTCACCACAGAGGAAAGCACTTCACAAATTGCAGTACTCATAAGGAGCTTTACAAATGCCGCAGTTTTTGCGTGGCTGTGTGTGTCTTTAGTTGAAAGCCCAGTGGCGATCTGCTCATCTCTCATTGAAATAATATGCTACAAAGGGGCGGACTGGCCATCTGTGTGTTGAACTTTCCTGTCGGCTCCCAGACCGTAGTCGAGGAGGGCAGAAGCAACAAGCTTCAGGTTCAATAACCCACTTTAGCTTAAATGACTGGAGAGAGGCGAGCTCTTCTTGGGAGGCCGTTGCATTTATTTAGCTGTTCTTCTGTTTCACAAAATACATCACAGACCTCTGTTTTTCTGCTGCCTCGTTTCACTTCCAGAAACATACACACGCTCACTCACTCTCGCTCTACCATCCACACACACACACATGCACACGCCACACCCCTCTCTCTCTCTCTCTTAAAGGGACAGCGATCTCATCTCACTCTGCATAACATGTGTGTTCTGGAGAATTACAGAACGGACGATCGTCCTTATTATTATGCCGTTTAAACCAATTATTTAAATGTGTTTGTTAAATTCGGTATCATGTAAGTTGCGCTGACAGGTCCACACACTGCTTCCCCGCAGCGAGGCTCCCCCCGCCCTCCTGTTGATAGTTCACGAGCGTCAAGCTCCTCAACGACCCCCCCCCCCGTTGATAATTCTCGATCGTTGGCACGCTGATAACAATTTTTTTTTTTAATGGCACTTCATATCAAAAAGGTTGCCGACCCCTGCTCTAAACAATACAATCTCAAAAAAATACTTCCCTTTTAATAAAATCTAATATATTTTCCAAACCTTCAAACTTTACCGTTTCAATCCTTAATCCCTAAAACTCTACTTTTTAACAAAATATAACAATTCTTAGATGTTATGTGTCCCTGAATGCAACGCTGAGGATGGATTTGAAAACTGATCCTACTCACAGCTGCATAACTAATTAATACATGATGTGTATTAATATTGATTGTGCTGCATTATGACTATGAGAAAATTGTTTCGAAAATTATTTGTTAAAGACACATTTTGCATGTTTTATGTTTCTGCCCATCCACCAACTAAAACAAAAATGATTATAGTGGCTCTGAAGTGTTTTAAATATCTTCCTCTTATCGTACCTCTCCAGTGCCGATCTCCTCTTCTCCACAAACTCGTTGGACGACTGGTCCTCCTTCCCCACCTTCACCTTGGTCATCCCTGCAGAAGAGTACACACTCATTACCATCAAAACTAATTAGCACCCGGGACGACAATCACTGCTGATCAACACACTGCACACTGTAAGTCTGATCCGTCAGCACTGACTGATCATCTCCTATCAGGTTCACATTTACACTAAAGCTTCACAGGGTAAAGACATGACCCTGTAGTCTTTCATGTTTTTAGGTAGTAGAACATCCTACTAAAGCACTAATATAGCTTTATTTGTATAGCACTTTTCATACACAAGATGAAAACAAACAACATAAAACAAACAGAAAATAAGACGTATAATTCAAGTCAAATTTGAAAACCTTTTACAGCATGTGTGCACATGATACCTTAGACCAGCGGTTCTCAAACTGTGGTCCGACTGCAGGTGGTCCGTGAAAAAAACAAAACGTTTTATTATCAAGGATTTTCTCAGAATACCTCATATGCAAACTGTAAAAATAAGTACATATATAAACGTAGTGTTAAAACGCAGATATTTGTTATTGTTAATTATGGACAACACTTAATTTCACCACTGGTTACCCATGGTTACGTGTGTGCATGCAACACCACAAACATGGATCGGTGGCTAGCATCAGGTTCTCTGAAGAGAAAATAGGTTAACGTTACCGTTAATGAAGATAATGAGAGTGAGTCGGAGGCATCTACATCTACAAGCCAGATTTCGCAGAAAAAAACAAAAAAAGGGAAGATGAAGAGAAAATACAATGGGAACTACTTGGAACTGGGATTGACCTACACAGGCACTGAAGATGAGCCTTTGCCAGTATGCGTTCTGTGCTCTGAGACACTGGCTAACGAGAGCCTGAAACCAGCTAACATTCGCAGTCAATCTTGGAATCTGGCACTACGTTTATATATGTACGTATTTTTACAGTTTGCATATGAGGTGGTCCGCGAAAATCCTTGATAATAAATAGTGGTCCGCATAAACAAAAAGTTTGAGAACCCCTGCCTTAGACAACAAGAAGGTCGAAAGAGTATAGAATAAATCCAGAAGAAAAGAAAATATTAAATAAAGTAAAAATAACCAAACATCAACAACAGATAACCCACTCAGTTAAAGTAAGAAAGAGGTTAAACAAAATGAATAAATAAAAGAAAGTAATAAAAAACTAAAATATATATTTTATTGTTTTATAATAATAATAAAAAAATATTATTATTATTATTACTTTAAAAAAAATGTTTTATTTACCATTAGAAGCGGGGTGTTGCTACTAACAAGCTAAGTAAAGAAAAGTGTGTATTCAGCTGCAAAAAACCTCAACCGAGTTTGCCTCTATTTTCTGGCAGGATGTTCCACAGTTTTGGATAGGGTTGGGTTAGGCTGGCGTAATGGATGCATTTTATTTGGGGGGACTTTTTAAATATTTAAATAGATTGCTCCCGACACAGGAACATTAAACGGTAGAGAATCAGCAAGACAAGTGGTCTTTGTATGAAGGGTTTGTTATGATTATGGAGAACTAAACACTCTACAATGGTTGAACCAGACATCTTTAATCTGACAGCTGAGCAGACGGCAGAGGGCCCGAAGAAACAAAGCCCAGTCTGCTCTGATTGGTTAACTGGCCGTTTCTCTTGTGATTGGTCAACCGAGAGATGTCACAAGTCCTCCATTTAAAATGTTATAGTAGTATTATTTAACATTAGCATAAATTCATACAAAGTACCAAAACAGAAATTATTCATAATGCAGAGTAGCACTTTTCAGAATAATATTTATCTTAATCCTCGATTATAACACCACCAGGTATCTTAATTCATATTTATTTTAATTAATTTCTATATCAGTAATATGAACCTGCAAAGTAACTATTAATTAATCTGGTCACATAAATGTAGTGAGTCAAGATTTCTTCCAATTTGTAGTGGAGTAGAAGTATAAAATAGCACTAAATGGAGAATGGAAAAATGGAAATACTTAAGTAAAGTACAATTACCTTAAAAATGTACTTAGGTACAGTACTTCAGTAAATGTACTTAGTCACTTTTCACCAATGGACATGGACTTGATGGAAGATTGAATAATTGTGTTCTTAATGTGGGGCAAACCTTATTGATACATTTGGTATTTTACATATGTCTTATTTTACTGTTTTTAATTATGTTAAATGAGTTAGAGTAAAGAAAACACCAACATTACATACCTTTGAACTCTGATTTATGTTGTTATATTTATAATGTTGGCTGTTGTTTGCTGCCTTTAACAATGTACCTGAATGACACTTCCAGACTCCTGGACCTCAGTTTGAGAATAGCTAGTGTTAGAGAGTGTGGTGAGGGCTACACTTACCCACAATGCTTTTCTCCGGCGCAGGGGGGACGATGTAGCCTATGTGCAGGTACTTGGAGGCCAGTTTACTGTGCAGACCCAGGAAATCACTGAAACGCCTTTTCACTGAGAACTCCTGGCTCTTAAACAGAGATATGGACGTCTGGAGGAGAGAGGGAGAGAGGGAGAGAGGGAGAGAGGGAGAGAGGGAGAGAGAGAGAGAGAGAGAGAGAGAGAGAGAGAGAGAGAGAGAGAGAAGAGATGTGATCCTGCAGCAGTTCTGTTTCAGATATACTCTCTGTTGCTTCTTCTTACATTTCAAATAGTGGTTTATGTGCATTTAGCTTATTGACTTCACAAATGTTTTTTCAGAAAGGTGGAGCAGGAGAAAAAGAGGGAGGGTTGTGTCTTCTAAAACTGTGTGATGCACTATACACACATTTAGGTTTCAAAGCCATGGAAAAGTGCATTTGGCATAATAGCTGATCTTTAATTCACTATAAAGGTTTATAAATTAATTTCACGGGACAACTTTGACCGGAGAGATTTCATTTCATCTTCCACAGATTGTATCGGTCAAAGTCCGGTACATTTCCGGCGAACGGAAAAACTGTACATAGGAAAAAAGATTCTGATTTAGCTAAACAGAATTTTCCTGCGGTGCCATCCTCATGAAAGAAATGACACGTTTGACACGAGTAAAGGTGAGGATCTAAGAACAGCAGATGTGTTTAAGGGGATTTCATTTTGAAGGAAAACCGGAGATATTTATAGTTGCTGGACTTCAACTGATTTTCCTGGTTAATATCCGCTGACAGATACACTGTACAGAGAACATATACTTCAGATATTTTCCACCTTCAAACTTCACGATTGTGGTAAAGAACAGCAGATGTGTCTGAGATGTTGTTATTCTCACCTTGATCGACACTTTGTAGGCCATGTACGCATTCATCCCATCTCCTGGAACACACACACAAAAACACTCCATTATTTCATCAGCATAAGCAGTAGAGTGCACACACACTATGCAAACAGTATCAAAGGATAAATAGACACACTAGAATACACTCAGATACGGGTTCAACTGGTTCCTTGTGTGTTCTTGTAGTCAATCTTTGGGTGTTTCAGCTGTTTTATTTACCGTCTTCTTAGAGCATGTTTACACAAAGGGATGGTCAAGTGAGTGCAGTAAGTAAGAGCTGATAATAAAGTCCTGCTCAGTCTGCTAATGGTTATCAACCTCATGTGTTCTGATGCCCTCAGGACACTTTTAAACTAAATGTTCTGTTTGTGCCGTCACACACTTCGGTTTTATGGGGCAACATTTTAGAATAGAAACCAATGATGAGCTTTTTCTCCAATGTGTGTATTCTGAAGCTTTGAGGCTCGATGTTCATGACCGGCTGTACCCAGAGATTCATGGATTGAAAAAGCTCTTTAGGACATTATTTATGGACTCGTCTTTCTCTTCTCATTCTTTGTAAATTCTACATAGTTAATGAAAACAAGAAATGTGACGAAAATGTATAAATATAATTGAATAATTTGATTAACATTAAAAGCCCAGCCTATTTGATGTATCTACGTTATTAGTATTTATTTTATATTTTACTTTCTTTATTACAAGTCTTCACCAAAAAAGTAGCGTAATGACACATTTGAGCCTGCAGGGGGTGCAAACTGCATGCAGAGCTTCAATGCTGTTGCATCAATAAAGCATTAGCAGAATCATTTGGAAGTATGATGACAGTGTGACCGAGTCAGTGTCGACGCAGCACTTTACTTTCTGCTGACAGCACATGAAGGGAGAACAGCTGAGGAGAATTATCATCCACAAACATGTTCAGTATCCTCAAGGAGAAAAGAAGAAAGAACAGAAAGAAAAGGTGGGGAAGGCTGATGGGAAATGTAGTCTTAGTTTGTAGATACACTTTAATAGAGTAGTGTAGGAGAGAGTCCTAAACCTTGAAAATAATTGTAGTGCTTCCTGTTCCCTTCTCCTGAGGTTTTTTTCAAATTCGTTTTCCGAAATAAGGTCTGTGGTTAACACAATCTTTAGGCTTTGCTCAACGACTTAAATACGTCAGTGAATACTGCACATGTGAATGTCCTAAGCTTTAGCGTGTCAGAAAAAAAGCGGTTGCTAACAAGAGACTAAATGAGACTACTAAACTACGCCGAACATTAGCCACTTTTAGCTTAGCGGTGGTGATGTGAAGTCACGTGACCGTTGTGTATGAAGTTAACATTACATGTCAATTGTTAGACTTTTTTACCCAAAGCCACTTACACAGACTCAGTGCAGTGTCTTTCCCAAGGACACAACAACAAGCTGACTGCAGTGGGGATTGAACCAGCGCTCCCCTGATCCAAAGATCAACGTACTCCCCCACTGAGCCACAGCCTCCCCCCAAATGGATAGCCTTACGTTAGCTTTTTACTCCTGTCCTATTGCAGTAACGCTTCAGAAATCATAAAAGCGGTGTTAATGTGGGAATTATCCCGGTGAACAAAACTTGTAAGTATCATAAACGTGTGTTTGCCAAATATGGTATTTCCTGCAATATTCGAAAATCCAATGAAAAAAAAAAAGGGTTTATAGTCAGGAAAGCCTTTGCGATCTAACTTCCAGGTCAGCCTACACAACGCACCAATCTGTTTTCCAGTAAATGAAAAGAATCATCAAATTCCAGAATCTACTTGGGAATCCCCTTTTCTTGCTGCACTGATATCAGCTGGATTTCTCTTGTCTTTCCTGTTTAAAATACACATTTCATTGTTCCAGGATATTCCAGGACTACAAGGAAGTGGAATCAGAGTGTACTCACCCACTTTCTCTGGGTCAGAGACTGATATGTGCATGTCGAATGAATCGTCGCCCTTCTCCTCTTCAATCTTACAAAACAGAAACAAAACATGTGTGAAAACGGTCACTGCATGTTTCCAGTTTTACAGGTTTCCATTTCCTTGACTTTCCTTCTTACAGTAAAGTCTGATCAGTATACGAAGAGGGCAGCTGAACAACTAGATGCAACATGTTAGTAAGAGCTTCAGGGAGAAAACATACTTTTCTCCTTCTCTGTTTAATGCTTGAAAAGTATATATTTGATTTTGAATTTCCCATCTGTTGATCAATAAAGTATTTTTTTTATATACGTTTTTGCATTTTTATAAAGAAAAATTGAATGTTTTTTTTTTCTTGTATCACTTCACCACAAGTAATTATTAGCAATTTATCATCATACTTGCCTCCCATTTTCTATTATCAGTGAGAGCATTTCTTAAAGGTATTTTAAAAATAAAATAAAATATTAAGAGCTAACTGCCTGTATGCGGAGAAACAGAGGAAAATGCCAAACAATATAAATGTTTATTGAACATTATTGAGCTTATTGAAGGCCGCAGGATAACAGTATGACAATTGAACAATAAACGGTTAATAAAGCAGTCACATCATGGCACTTGCTGAGGGGATAAAAAGTGCTGTGTGCACTCACCTCGTCGAAGGAGGAGTGTGTGAACATGTCATCATGGGCGAGGCCGAGGCGGGGGGTGAGGATGGAGATGGGGGGGGTGATGGGGGTGATGGCGGGCGACGGGCCATCAGACAGCAGGACGTCCCTCTCCGGACTGTCCAACGAAACCTCCTCTGTGGCCTCTGCAGCAGGACAGATAGAGGGTGATCGAGCATGAAAATGGGGCAAACAAAGGGATCACAATGTTTTCTCTCAAGTTACTTTCTATGTAACATGATGTTAATTCATTAAAGAAGGACTTAAGAGAATAGGAAAAGCAATCTCGGAGTGTTATTGTGCAGGGCGGCCATCTTTGCAGGATAGTTTCTAAAGAAACGGCAGCAGCCAACAATAATGATCATCTTTCGACTCGTCATCTGTCAGCTCTTGCATCTGAAATGAATATAGAAGCCAAGAGTATAGATGCCCTAACAGAGAGAATTTGTCTTTGTTTTTAATGATTTGAATAATAAAAGAAGGGTCAAAGGATCTTGTAAACTTGCCGCCCATCACTGTTACTGATGTCAGCGCACATCTGGTGTTTGTAGTTAGTGCCAACTCCTGTCGGCAATGTGAACATTTTAAATATTTGGAAGCCAATGTAATGTTTACAAATGGATAAAGTGGATACAGGACCTTCAGATCTAGAGGCCCAATTACAACTATACAATCATTTCGACAGAGGTAAGTTGGCTAACGGTATGCTAACAGAATGCTATCAAAACCATGGTTTATCATACAAAATGTATTTAACGGTATATTTATATATACTGTATACTGCTACATTTCATGTTTCAAGTCTTATTGCATTTGTAGTGGTTTGTGTTACTGTAGTCAAGCAATTTCTTTCTGACAATATACAGTCAGCAGATGGCTGCCACACTAGCTATTTGGCGTCTCTTGCTAATGTTGGTTGCGTCTCCCTAGTTTAGTTTCCATGTTGGAAATGTATAAAATATAATCCCATGGTCTTTTAATTAGTTTTGTTTGTTTTTCTTCGGCATTAGCAGTTATAGCAAAAGACATAACGGTGCCTTACGACCATGTTTAAAAAGTTTAAAGGGAAAAGTTTCCCTACATGTTACGTCAATGGGATGCTTTCGTTGGTATATTTCCAAGATGGCCGACTGGTTGTTGATGAAATCACATTCCCATTCCCTGTTGGGTTTCTGTATGTCCTATTGTTCAACAAAAAGTTTGACAAACCACCAATGTACTTTTTACCATGTTTGGTATATTTTAGTACTTCCCAAATGAAGCCTTACACTCTCATCATGTCAGATTCGCGACGGACAGTAAAAGATGATCAAAAATGTATACGGAAGGACAATAAATATATAATTATTAATCCCTGCATAATTCTTCCTGTCTCCTACATTACCCTGGATATTTTGGCCTGGAGGCGATGTGTAACCAACAACAGCGCACATTTGCGCGGGTGTGGAACAGCGAAATGTGGACGATTTCATGGTAAAACAGTTCTTGTGAAACATAAGATATATATGTGTGTGTGTGTGTGTGTGTGTGTGTGTGTGTGTGTGTGTGTGTGTGTGTGTGTGTGTGTGTGTGTGTGTGTGTGTGTGTGTGTGTGTGTGTGTGTGTGTGTGTGTGTGTGTGTGTTTGTACCTGCGAACAGGTCCTCTGTATCGTCATCAAACAGCGAGTCCCGTTTGGGTCCGTTTGAGTTGGTGCTGATGTCTTCAGCAGGTAGACTGGCTGGTCCTGACTGTAAACACACACACAGAAACACACATAACATAAGTTAGTCATTGTGCAGCAGGAAACTTTATTAACTCAGCCATAACAAAGGTGCTTCATTCTGCATCAATGTAGATAGATCTAAGGAGAGACCACCCCTCCTTCATCTTAAAAATGCAACACTTCCTCTGAGGTCCACAGTAATGCATAATTTCACTGTCACATCAAAGTTTCTCAATGTTCAAGAGGAGTGAGTGAAAGCAGTGCATGGACACATCTGTACAGCAGTTGAAAAGAAGCAGAATATTCCACAGAAGAAGAAGAAGAAGTGTGTGTCATGCATCCTGCTGAACTCAGAGCTTCCTGCATGCAGCTGCTCCTCAAACACTGAAGGATCAGCAGCGGATCATTACAGATGACATCAGAGGGAGGTCAGTGTAAATAGTTATACTGAGTTAGCACAAAATAAAGAAAATCCAGATAATACCAGCTCCAAAAGAAAAAACACCAGTCCTGTTTTTAGTGAAGTTACCTAAAGTGAGAGGAGACAGCATCTGGCAGAAAACGGAGGAAGTATGACCATTATTTGAAGCTAGGATTTTCATGGACTGGTCCTGGCAGGGGCGGACCAGCCATCTGTGTGTTCTGGAGAATCACAGAAAGGCCGGTCGTCAGCGGGCCGTTGACGGCCGGCTCGGTTTGCTCACGGCCGGCACCGCCCTTTATTTTAATTGTAATAATACTTACTTTGATCAAAAGCAAGTACCGGTCAAGGCTGCAGCCAGAGGATGATCTGCGTTTATTCCTGTCTACATTGCATCCCCGCATCATCCGCCTCATCAAAGACGCAGACTCATTGTTCCCACTAAAGTAGGGGTGAGTGCAGGGGCCACCCCAGTTGGCAGCTTTGTTTTGAAAGAAAAGTTGTGGCTCATCGGACATTTATGAGAGAAAATCCCTAATGTCCGAGTGCAAGTGAATGCAGCACAAGACGCGAGCCTTGTAACCCCTCCCCCGGCCTGTTAAGATGATGACCTTACGTGTGTATGTGTATATTCTTTTTTCTTTGAGGGGGTCTGCCCCCAAAAAACTGTTTTAAGTCCTGAGAAAGTCAAATAAGATGGTGTGTAAAACTACACTGCCCAGCCAAAAAAAAGTAACCACTTTGATTTAACTAGGCCAGTAGGTAAGGGCATTCCACTGGATAATAACTGCAGCGATGTGTATATGTTTTAGCTCTGTCTCTGGCACTGTTATTTTGGGGGTCGTGGGCTGAAAAGTTTGGGAACCCCTGCTCTAGTCTAGAGTGTATCAAAAATAAAAAGCTTTTTGAACATTAAGCATGTCACAGTAGTGGCACTAAATACAAATATGAACCTGAAAATGAGCCTAAAAGGGCCCCTTTAATAGAAATACATGACCAGCCTGTGCAGAAAATAAATAGATTAAAGTTTTGTCAAATTTAGAAAATCACTAATGATGTATGGATATTAAAAGCTGGTGCATTTTAAAAGGACTTTGTATAACAATATGGAAAAAAATCAAATAACAACTTTTTGGAGAAAATACCCCAATATAATGATTTTATTTTTATTTTATATTGTAAGATTTACTAATAATTTTTTTTTTTTTTTTTTATTAATAAACATCAATTATGTTCATATTTTTTTAACAAGTTGTAAAAGGGAAATAATAGATATCTAAAACTGTCTGTGAGGTTCAGAATATCCCTTTACTGTAATGGAGTATTTTCAAACCAGAAAAAGACAATTATGTGATAATACAATATTCAGAATCTAAGACAATATCTTGCCACATAAATCAATATGGATATTAATATGAATATAGTGCCCAGCCCATTTAATACTAGCTAAGAAGACAATAATATAAATTCATAAAACTCTCTACGCTCTACTGAAATGACTCCACATTGTGGACTGGAAATGATGCTAATAAAAGCACAATAAAAAGGATAACTGCTTTTCATTTTGATATATGGACATGACCTGATTAATGTTCAATTATTAACTCATAGTATTATATATCAACATTACCTCAGTCAATTTCTTACATTATTGATTATTGTACGATATTTTATGACCTACGTTATTGTGAATCAATGGACATGAATAAATGTGTCCATATTTTGCATGACGTATTGCATATATGTGGCAGAAAATGGTCTTATAATGACAACACTATGGTTAAATATTGTCTGGCAAACTCATTTTCCCAAAAAAGTGTGAAAAAGTGCTATGCTGAACATCAAACTCATGGTTTAATAAATGAAGCTGGACTTAGTGGATTTTTTGGTTCATTGTTTCATTTCCTTATGCGTTTTAATGTGTTATTCTGGCTACCCGAACGGAAAGGTGACATGGAAAGGTTTTAATCTCCTGCAACATCTCCCGCTTGTAAACGCCACAAGCTCATCTGCATACAGCAGACAGTTACTGATCACATGTGCAGTGTGTCGTAACTAAAACACACACACACTGCTTTATGGACTGTAGAGCTTTATGAAAAAAATGTACAAGTTGCGACCTCAAAGAACTGACTGTAAATGTATGTGATGATTGACTAAAGGACATTTTGTCTGTAGAATAAAATGTATATATTTTAACTCCTGGAAATGTATATGAGGGTTTTGGAAGAAAAAAAACAACATAACAAAAATATCCTATACTCTGCCTTGTAGACAAAGGTCTTTCTGAAGGCACAGAACCCATTTATGCAACAAATTATAAAAGGGAAATCAACAATCAACGGAACAAAAAACAATCAATTCAACTTTAAAAATGAAATGGTTTGATTGAGGTTTGTGCAGATTGTGAAAGAAAAAATCGGAAAAACGTCAACAGTTTAAAACTCATATTTTAGATTTGGACACCTTTTTCTTTTCAATTTTAACAATTAGAAATTAATTATCTGCATCTCATGTTTGAAACACAATATTCTAACCTCACAATTCAGGTTATGATTATTAAAGTTCAGTTTGTTTTCACAGGTTCTTCCTGAAGCACAACTACAGTACATTGTTCAAAAGTATGTTTTTTGCGTAGTGTGTGGGAGAAAAACTCCCTCTGGAGGGAACACAGGGATTTTAGCCTTTGCAGACCATTTACATGCACTAAAACCTACATAAAACACTACAGGAAAGGGAAAACCCCCAAAAGAATATAATAGAGCCCCTTAGAATAGAGCCCCCGTTTTTGAAGGGTTTTATTCTAAAAAGAAGAATGAAAAAATGAATGAGCAAAAGATGAAACTTCATCTGTTGCTCCACTGAACAAACAAACTTGTAGACCTTCCACGTTTGGAGAGGAGGAAGAGGATGAAGAGATCTTTTTAGCTGACAAATAGAAAGAGGAGAGGATGTAGGAAAGATAAGGAGGAAATGAGTGATGATGAGAGGAGCTTCCTCACTCCTTACTCAGCAACACACACAGGGTTCAGAGGAAACACGCATGCACTCGCACAATATTTCACAAAGTTTAAATATTAGGATTTTAATAAACTTTTGATTAACCGCAGCCCTATTACAGACCTAAACATACACATAACTCAATGTCTAATTTATAAAAGTGTCTACATTTCAATTTATTTAACTTGGAAAAGTTATATTATTATTTTTATTTTTTGTGTGTCATGCCAAACAGTGGCCCATCCCATATCGAATTAAAAGACACCGCTATTTTACTATTGTAAAAAAAAAAAAGTTTAAAAAGCACTGCTAGCTGCTAGCATGGCTAAAAGCTGTGCAGGAAATAGCTTTGTGAAAAGGGAACCTGAGGACACTACACAGGAAGTTCATGTCAAGAGAGGAATGATGCTGACATCAGCGAAACACAATAACTGTAATCGAATAACACAATTCGTATTATATAATATAAAGGGTCACTGGGTCTATCCCCAGCCCTTGCAGTCAACATGAATACTCAACCCAAATTGTTTTACTAGGTCTACAGCAGCGGTGACCAAACTACGGCCCGGGGGCCAACTGTGGCCCGTTGTCCATTTTGAATTGGCCCTCAGCAAATTCAAAAAGTTTAATGGAATATAGCCCACACATGAAACTTGTGCTGGTCTTATATTGTACTCCTTAAATATATATGTAAACATATATTACACAGTTTCCATGTGTTAATAAGCCAACCTTTCAAATAAATAAATTCAGTCAATTAAAGTTGAAAACATTTTCTAACAAATCTTAGTTGATAAGAAAAGCCAAATAACTTATTTACATAACAAGCTTGAAATATACCCTTCCTATTTACCCTTATTTTATAAGCAATCTGAGGCTTCTGTTTTAAGGAATTGGCTCGAAACACATTTTGTAACAAAATAATTGAAACCATATGGAAAGCTGTGATGTAGGCTGTTTTTCATTTTCAAGTCATATTCACTTACATCATAATTTACCTAGATTTCATTGATTTTGCCAACTTATAACTTAACTTAACTTATGAGGCAATAGAGTGCCCTCATAAATCTATCGATCATAAATCTATATAATCAAAAATGATAAAAGTAGGGTAGACATGTGGAGATTATCCGACTGAACAAAACGTGATCCGTCTCTTAAATGTGTGTCAACCACAGACCTTATTTCCAGCTATTTTCCAAAATCCTATGGAGAAATTGCATTGCTTTTTTGTCGAAGGAACCGGAAGAAGCTTACTTCCGGGTTTTAGGACGCGTCACTGCGGCACTCTATACACCTCACCTCTAGTGAGTGGCCAAGCTACGGTAAGTGAGTCACTTTTCATCCAAAAAGACTTACAGATACGCACTTCAGCTAAATTACATGTAAAGTATAATTCAATGTGAAAATAACTGGATATAGAGTATATACATAAACAGGCCTGCTATTATCTTGCAAACTGAGACACTAAAGGTGGAAACATGTAAGTCAACAGTTATTATATAATCCACTTAACGCCAGTCCACCTTGAAGCGGCCCGACCCTGTGAGTGTTTAACATCCTTCATATTGTTTATGGGTCCTTGTGAAGCCGCGTGATGGCCATGCAAACACACAAGGGAAGTGGATGACACACACACTCACACACTTCATTGAAGAATGCTGTTGTGACATTCAAGGAACACAATCATCACTAGAATGAGATCCAGAGTGCTGACGTGACAAAAACAGAAAAACAGCCCTGTGTGTGTGTGTGTGTGTGTGTGTGTGTGTGTGTGTGTGTGTGTGTGTGTGTGTGTGTGTGTGTGTGTGTGTGTGTGTGTGTGTGTGTGTGTGTGTGTGTGTGTGTGTGTGTGTGTGTGTGTGTGTGTGTGTGTGAAGTTACGACACAGCAGATGAAGAAACTTTTTGTTTAATAAACTGCTTTTAAACTGATAATCTGAGATTTCTTTTAAAATAGAGTTCTCACTCCTTTACACTCTGTTTTCCTGCTCAAATCTTAAATAGTAAGATCACCAAAATCAGTAAGAATTGTATTTATCATTATTTGTCACTACTGTTACACTCAAAACATTGAAACGGTGAGCCAACATACAAAAATGACTGATCATCAACAGGAATTATTTAAGCTTACCCAAATGAAGTCAATTATGTCACATGGACTTAAATAATATTTACATAAACTACACTTTTCTCCTTTCAACAAATAGCTGTATCTAGATGTGCACATATACAGTAGTTCTGGTTTAGGCGCTCATATTTTAGTATCGCTTCATTATTTCAGCCCCTGTATTTGTTAAATTATTTCTTAAGTCCGGAAAAAAAAAATATATATATTCTGAAACTAAATTATCGTAAAGTTTGTAAGGGTCAAGGTTCTTTATTTAGTCATACGAACATAGCTTCAGTGTAGTTATGTCGATGAAATGATTAGGTCACAGGCTTCTCCAACAGTGCAACACAAAACACAGATAAACAGAAAAATATAGTGCAAGTAAATAGTAAATACAAAAAGAAATATAGTTTAAAAAAGTGAAATAGTGCAATAAGAGTCTATAAGCAAGTTATTGGAATATGATATATTAGGTAAATAGTTAAATAATTTTAAAGCAGCAGCCAGATGAATATTTTGGATGTTGTTTCAACAGTTCAGGTGTTTAACAGATTTTGCTTCAGCAGTTCAGGTGTTTAACAATCTTATGGCCTGTGGGATGAAACTGTCCCTGAGTCTGGTGGTTTTAGTCCGGATGCTGCGGTAGCGCCTGCCACACGGCAGCAGACAGAACAGTTTGTGGCTGGGGTGATGGGGGTCTTTGATAATCCGGAGGGATTTCTTCCTGAGCCGCTGGGAGTAAAGGTCCTCCATGGATGGCAGCTCCGTCCTGGTGATGTTCTGTGCAGTTTTCACCACCCTCTGTAAAGCCTTACGATTGAGGGCGGTGCAGCTGCCGTACCAGGCCGTGATGCAGCCAGTCAGGATACTCTCTATGGTGCACCTGTAGAAGGTGCAGAGTGTCCTGGAGTCCATGTTGAACCTCCTCAGCCTGCGGAGGAAGAAGAGCCGCTGTCGAGCTTTTTTGGTGATGGTGGTGGTGTGAAGAGTCCATGTCAGGTCCTCAATGATGTGGACAGCGAGGAACCTGAAGCTGCTGACTCTCTCCACCGTAGTCCCATTGATGGCGATGGGGGCGTGTCCCTCTCTCTGCTGCTTCCTGTAGTCCACAATCAGCTCCTTGGTTTTGCTGACGTTGAGATGGAGGTTGTTATCCTGGCACCAAGATGTCAAGTTTTCAACCTCCTCTCTGTACGCCGTCTCGTCGTGATCTGGCTGATGACGGTCGTGTCATCAGCAAACTTCACGATGGTGTTGGAGCTGTGTGTGGCCACGCAGTCGTGTGTGAACAGGGAGTAGAGGAGAGGGCTGAGCACGCAGCCTTGAGGGGCTCCGGTGTTGAGGATCAGGGTGGAGGATGTGATGTTTCCCGCCTGCGCTGCCTGGGGTCTGCCCGTCAGGAAGTTCAGGATCCAGTCACAGAGGGCGCTGTTGAGCCCGAAGTCTCTGAGCTTGATGACCAGCTTGGAGGGCACAATGGTATTGAAGGCTGAACTGTAGTCAATGAACAGCATTCTCACATATGTGTTCCTCTGGTCCAGGTGTGAGAGGGCAGTGTGGATGGTGAGGGCTATGGTGTCGTCCGTGGACCTGTTTGCTCTGTTGGCAAACTGCAGGGGGTCCAGAGAGTCAGGGAGGGAGGAGGTGATGAAGGTTTTGACTAACCGCTCAAAGCACTTCATAGTGATGGAGGTGAGTGCTACTGGGCGGTAGTCGTTGAGGCTGGAGATTTTTGTCTTTTTGGGGACAGGAACGAAGGTGGAGTGTTTAAAACATGTGGGGACTACAGACTGCAGCAGGGACCTGTTGAAGATGTCTGTGAACACCTCTGCCAGCTGAACTGCACACACCCTGAGAACATGGCCAGGGATGCCATCAGGTCCAGGAGCTTTGTGTGGGTTAACCCTTTTAAATGATTTGCACACATCTGCCCTGTTTAAAACAAAAGGGCAGGGCTCCTGATCCTTCTCTGCACCCCCCGCCTGGCTGCTCTCGAAGCGAGCAAAAAAACTGTTCAGTTCGTCTGGGAGAGATGCGCACGCAGACACTCCTGCAGCACCCCCCGCTGCTCCTTTGTAGTCTGTCATTTAGTGGGAATGCTGTTAACAGCATTCCAACTATCTGTTCTTCTACGCACGAAATTCTTTATTATTCCGCCGGAATTTTGCACCTCTTCTCCTCCCGGATTGAACATCGCAGAAACTCCGTTCAAACATCAAAACGTTCAGCTCGGTCGGGAATCGACTGCTATTACTTTTATCATTCATAACCTTCATAATTCCAGAGATATAGCATTAACATTATGTTATTATTAACATAACATTTTAACTTTAACATTGCGCAGCTCGTTAAGGCAGAGTGCGTGATGTCAGAGTTAGAGTGGAGGACAGTTTGAAATTTGCCTTCATATTTTTTAAACTGCCATAATTCGCAAACCCTACATTCCTGAGACATAATTTTTCATGACAAACGTAGGAATACATCTCGTAGCTTGAAAAATGACAAATAAATAAGCAAAAAATAATTAAACAAAATGCCTCGAGGGCATGAAGTGACAAAAACTTTCAACGTGCCTCCATTAAAGCCCATTGTAATTTCAGGCTGATATTTCCTCACAGTAGCAGCCGCACACTTTTAGTTAAACTGCCAAAAAGGCCACATTATTAACCCGAAAGTACACAAAAATTACACTTCGGATACTCAACTTCCTTGACATGCTTCACGTTTTGAAATTTCACAGATATCTGTTACGGTTCTTCGACAAAACGTTCACATGTAAGAGGTTTATCTCTCATTCAGAACAATGGAAATCTTTGATCTCTGCACACCTCGTTAGCTCAAATATAAACACCTGTGTCATGGAACACGATGATGTCATAACACACAGGTGTTCGTGTTTGAGCTAACGACGTGGTCACTGGAGTTTAACAGACTGTGGCCGTTTCTCAATCGCGAGGATGCTGGCTTGGTAGCACAGCCGAGCCGAGCATCTTGCTTCAGAAGCAAGGCAAGAATACTTCCTGGCATTCGGAAAACAAAGAGTGGAACAGGCTAGCAAGTGTGCAGGTGTGCGTCATATGAGAGGCCCCGCCTTACATCTTCCGCCACAGATTTGGGGAAATTGGTCCATGCGCAAAGCATTGTAGGGATTTTAAGGACGCAAATTCTACCCATGTGCAGCCTCGAAATTTCCCTCAAACCAAGGACGCGGCCTCGGTGGAATTCCAAGTATGCTGGAGATTGGAACAGTCCTTCGGCGGCACTCGATGACGTAGCATCCTTGAAATATTGGCTTGGAAGCCAATATCCTCGCGATTGAGAAACGGCCTGTCTGAGCCTATTCTTTTCTGTCTGATGGAGACTTCATACTGACTTCAACATGTTCCACCTATTTTATACATTATTGGTGACACACAGCTGTCGTCGTTAGCTCAAATATAAACACCTGTGTCATGGAACACGATGATGTCACTGACAGGTTTGGTAACGATGCAGCCATCAACGCATCTAAGCGTATTATGGGGTGTCATCAAATGCCGTTGCCATGGCGACAGACCACTCGCCATGAAGCACGATGTCGCTGTAAGTCCAATGGACACGGTCCGATCGTCCCCCAAACTTCGCTTGTATATCACCGGTCCAGCCCTCAACAGCTCTACGTCAATTATGGGGTTTCTTCAAATGCTGTTGCCATGGCAACACAATGCTCGCCATGAAACACGGTTTTCTCATAACTTCAGTGAAAATGCTCCAAACGGCCCAAAACTTCACAGGTTTGGTAACGATGCAGCCATCAACGCATCTAAGCGTATTATGGGGTGTCATCAAATGCCGTTGCCATGGCGACAGACCACTCGCCATGAAACACGATGTCGCTATAAGTCCAATGGACACGGTCCGATCGTCCCCCAAACTTTGCTTGTATATCACCGGTCCAGCCCTCAACAGCTCTACGTCAATTATGGGGTTTCATCATATGCCGTTTCCATGGAAACGCATCCCTCGCCATAAAACATGATGTCGCTATAACTCCTATGAAAATGTTAAAAAAAGTGCTCAAACTTCACATGTGTGCTAACAGTCCAGCCGTGAAGACATCTACGGGATATGCCGTTCCCATGGCAACACAAGGCTCGCCATGAAACACGGTTTTCTCATAACTTCAGTGAAAATGCTCCAAACGGCCCAAAACTTCACAGGTTTGGTAATGATGTAGCCATCAACGCATCTAAGCGTATTATGGGATGTCATCAAATGCCGTTGGCATGGCAACAGATCATTTGCCATCAAGTTAGTTCAAAAGTTTGCAGTTCAAATATTCTGCTGCTTTTCCAAGCCTTTTACTTTCTTTTCTTCTCTCATCACACATTCAAGCCCCCAGTGTTCATGTATCATTTCAATCTAAATTATTCACTTTCTTCTAACACATTACATTTCGGCATAGCAGTTTAGCGTCAGCTTTTCAGCATAAAGCATTCCCACTAGCAGTTTCTTCAGGAATTGCATTCTCTAGTTGTTCTTAGTCCCGCCCACATGTTCCGGGTGTTACAGCCTTTGAAGTCAGATTCCACCTTGTCTTTGTATTGTCTCTTTGCACTGCTAATAGCACTCCGGAGTTCATACCTAGATTTCCTGAACTCCTCCAAATCTCCAGCTCTGTGCGCGCTTTCAGCTTGCAACGCACTTCGCCGTTTATCCAGGGCTTTTGATTCGGGAATGTTCGTACAGAAACCTTCGGTACCACGTCATTGATGCATTTCCCAATGTAGCAGATGACCGTGTCCGTGTGTGTGTTGATGTTGTTGTCCTCAAACACAGATGCGTAGATTCAAAGGAATCCTGCAGTGCTGAATCTGACTCCTCACTCCATCGTTGTAGTGTCTTTGTTACCGGTCTATCCTGTTTTAGTTTCTGCTTGTAAGCAGGCAGCAGCAGCAGTGAGATGTGGTCTGATTTGCCGAAGGTAGGGCGAGGGAGAGCCTTATATCCATGTCAAAAAGGGGAATAAACATGGTCCAGTATGTTTCCCCCGCGCGCCGGGCAGCTGATGTGTTGGTAGTACTTCGGCAGGACCTTCTTCTTGTTAGCGATGTTAAAATCCCCGGCCACAACAAACGCCGCCTCTGGCCGTGAAGTCTCGTTCTTGTCGATAATCCCAAACAGCTGATCGAGTGCCATGTTGTTGTCGGCGAGCGGCGGAATATACACTGCTGTAATCACAACAGATGTAAATTCTCTCTGCAGGTGAAAAGCCCGGCATGTGATCATGAGGTGCTCTAAATGAGCGGAACAGTCCGAAGAAATAATCCTCACATCTGTACACCAGTTCTTATTCATCATGACGCACACACCGCCACCTTTACTTTTCCCCGAGTTAACAGTCCAGTCCTGGCGAAAAATAGTGAATCCGTCAGGAACAATGGCGGAGTCCGGGATAGCGGGGTTTAGCCAAGTCTCGGTGAGAATGAACACGTTACAGTTCTTAATGTCCCGTCGAAAAGCAATCCGACTTCTGAGTTCATCTAGCTTATTTTCAATCGATTGAACATTAGCCAGAAGAATACTCGGAAGAGGGGGTCGGTTTTCTCGTTTTCTCAGTCTGACCAGCAGCCCGGTGCGGGACCCCCGCTTGGTCTTCTTCTTGCATCTCTCAGGTAGGACAACAGGTAGCCATGGCGAATCTCCATTGTTTGTCGGTGGGCTATTGTCCACAAAGTTTCTGATGTGAAGAAGTTCCTCTCTGCTATATTGTATAGCAGAGTTGGTGCGGTCGGCTTGCATGTTGCGAACCATGTTAAAAGCAAACGGCAAAAAGTAAATAAACACGAAAAAAAATACGAAAAAGGGCAAAGTTGGAGAGGAGCCAAAAGGCAATGCAGCCATCTTTCACTGGCGCATCACGATTATTAGTTCTAAGATTTGATGAAATTGGATCATTTATGAGAGGGTTGTTTTTTTCCATTAACTTTTTTCTCTGTATACTAATATTAAAATCAAAATAGTTTAATTAAATGGGTAAACAATCTGACATACATATTGTTTAGGTCAGGTCAATTGAGGATTTGTTTTGCTCTTTGTTTGTAGGGTTAGGGTTAACCCTAGGGTTAGGAAATATTTTCACCATTACTGGTAACATGAGTCAAATTTCTTGCACCAACGCAATTGGCCAACAAAGTGTCAATGTATCTTCCTCATCCAAGGTTTCATAATCGCTTCTGAGAAGCTGAATCATACTCCTGAGGTTTTTATGTCCATATTCTATACATTTCCAAAGCCAATGACTCATAATAATAATAATAAATTAATAATAATACATTTAATTTATATAGCGCTTCTCATCTGCCAAGACAAATCTCGAAGCGCTTAGATAGTAATAGATAACATTTTATCCATTTAAGGAAAACTACCATGCCTGTAGTGCTTAGTTGTATTCACTTTAATTCCATTTCTTGTTTAGTTTTATAAGTGAACACTATTGAAAATGTCCAAAACACATTATTTTGTTAAGTGTCTTTTTCCTTTCAATTTATCAGATTAACAGTCGTCCTAACACTGCCTCCAGCATTACATTATGATGCAATAACTTTACAACTTCAACCACTGTTTTAATTAGTTCAACAACACAAGAAAACGAACTTTTAGTTTTGCTGAACTGTTATTTTCCGTTTTTGCAGGTTGCCCTGAATGCATCACCCACACCTGCGTGACAGTCACATGACGGTGGGACAAACACACCTATTCTGCGTTTTTCTCCGCGCAAATATGACCCTCCTGGGCTCCTGTAACGGTGGCTTGAAGGCCACCGTTAGTGTTGTTAAAAACATCATTTTCAGTACTGTTTAAACGTCTGTTTGCTGAATGATGACAGTGCAGGGATGGAAAAACCACTCACACGCCAAACCCCATTCAAAAATGACCCGTTTTAAAAGCTCTCCTCCTGACTGCTCACCCCCCTCTTAAGTTTGCATCTGTTGTCAGCTGGAAGCATCACGCCCTGCCTGCCAAAGCTCCCCTCGGCCTCCCTTCATCCCCTCCTCCTTACCTCCAGAGTGGAAGTCGGTTCCGGGAACAGGTCCTCCCCGTCCTCCAGCTCATGGAAGTCGGTGTGGTCCGGTGGAGGGTCCCTGGCTGTGTCCGCCATGGTGTCGTTCCTGCGGTTGATTGTGACGATAGCTAACAGCTAGCTAACAGACACACACATATACACACAGACAGAGAGCGAGAAAACAGTAGACTGACAGAGCGAGGGGAGGAGAGAAGGAGCGGGGAGTCAGGAGGTTTTCCCGGCTCTGTCATGTGACTAACAGGAGTCCTGATGGGAGCATGGACGGGAGCCAGAGACGA